>NC_034014.1:13603309-13903309 GCF_000346465.2 Prunus persica
TCTCCCTAGCATTTTCCTATATATAAAGCAAAAGGCAGAGAATGGTGAAACATTCAAAATACCAGAAAATGCCATTGGTTAATGCAAACATTAAGAATTCAAATTATTAATTAAATGAGGATAATATGGTAAATTCACACTTTTTTATATTTAAAAAAATTAAAAGAAAAAGAAAAAGCAAATAATGGATCCTATTTTTATAGAACACAACTACCCATTATCTTTTTTAATTCTAAAATAAATTTACTTATTTTTTTAAAAAAACCTCTCGCAAGCGCGGAAGCGCGTGCAGAGAGGCTAGTAGAAAATTAAACGGAAGCTAAAGGCAGGACAGAATTTTGGTACATATGTGCCACAGCAGGCAGGACATATGTGCCACGTCACAAAAAAAACTTTAAGGACAAAAAGTGATATTTTCGTTAACCTTAAGGACCATTTGTGATAAAAAAAACCTTAAAAATAAAAGGGACGAAAATGAAGCTAGGTGCCACAGTGCTACAAAATTCGAAGTTCGGGTGTGACATTGCTGTTCTTTTTCCTTCTAGGTAGTAATTGAACGCATCGCTACTATTTCAAGTGATGTTTGTACACTTCTCCCAAATCAATATATCAACCATTACACTCTTGTTTTTTGAGAATCATTATCGGGAAATTAAATTGGTAGGTGCTCTCTCTTATAAAAGAACAATTTTACTGTAACATAAAATCACTATTAAGGACAACAGTCAATTAAAAAATAATTAATTTGGTCTATGCAGGACATAAATTCCCAGATATCTAATAAAGATTCTTGTGTCCTAAAAATTAAGAATATAATGTCAATGGAGTCACACCATTCTGGTGTGAGCTAAAGAGCATCCAATATCGAAATCAGATTTAGAGTATGAAAATGCAAAAATAAGGTTTTTAGAGCATTCACAGTGGAGATGTGTAAATTTGGGGGTGTAAATCATTTTTACATCCCGTTTATATCTTCGGGGGATGTAAATGTGATTTTTGCTCCAATGAAAAAGATGTAAATATAAAGATGTAAATTTTATTTTCTTGGTTAATTCGATTATTTTTTATTTTTTGTGTGTGTGTTAACATTTTGAAATTAATTTTGTGGGTGTTAAATTTTTTTTTTTTTTTTTTCTAAACAAATAAACCTAAAAATATTTAAATTCGGATAAGTTATGAAGAGTGGTGATTTTTGCGAACAAAAGTTGTGCTTATATATAGAAAATTAGAAGGAAAAAAAAGTAGGCCTTTTTTCCCATCAATTTCAGACAATTATATGATTTTAGGGTTTGTTTAGAAATTGTTTGGGCCTTTAGATTAATGATTTTGGGGTTTGTAAAAAATTAGAGCCATAGGATGTTTGTTGGAGCACCAATTCAAATGCTAGTAAATCAAGCGCATTAAGCCACAAGTGGGGCCCGAACTAAGTTATGTTGGGCTACTGAAGTTGAATTTGCGAGTGTGGGGTGCGTAAGAGTGCCTGTTGTCGTGGATTTGGAAGAGACGTAGCGCTATTCCTTCTAAGATGTATGTGCTGCCAATTTTATTGGATTGCGATATTGTTTGCAATATTGCCGTAAACGACACCACGCTTATTAATTTGAGATATTTAGTGATATACCCATTTCTAGCACTAATATTATAAATAAACCCTACACAATTGAATTCCTATAAACAAACCCAAAAAAAACCCAAAAAATGATAGCTGGCCTTATTGAATTTAATATTGATTATTAAATTACTTTGATGCCCTATTGAGTGCTTTGGGTATTTTTATGAGATTTTGGGGTTGGGCTTGTTTTAAGAAATTGATGGCAGTTTTGTAATTTATAAGAAGTTAAAAGCTTTTTTGTTATGTTGTAAATGGGCTTTGGGTGTGTTTCTAAAGTCCATTTTATGTAGGGTATTTTTATAATTTGGGCCCCCATATTGGGTATAATAGTGAATCTCCCTATTAATTAAGATGTATGTGTGGTTCCTCTCCTTGAATTTTTTCCACAAAGGACCAGTGTTTTGGCAGCTCCAATGTCCTGGATACTCTATTTTCTGGTTTGATGGTCGTCGACAGGGTGCGGTTGTGTGAGCCCCGTGTTGGTCTATGGCTATTATGGAATGCAAGGAACAAAGTACTTTTTGTTTTTGAACCCATGCCCGAGGAGAGAAGTCTTATCTCTGCAAAGAATTATAATACTGAGTTTCAACATTCCCATTTGCTTCATCATAGAAGTCCTTATTTGTTAGTTCATGAACGGTGTTGGCGATGGTACCCACTATAAGATTGTTATTTTAAATTTGTAATTGTAGGTGTGATGGATTTATTTGTGTGAGTTTGATTCTTTTGTTAGTCGAAAGTATGGGTGATCTTCTTTTCTGCTCCGAGGTTTTGTCCCATTTGAATTCTTCTGGGAAGGTTTTAACAAAGCTGCAGTTAACATGCTGGTTCTATAAAAAAATAAAATAAAAAAAAAAGACCCGGTTTTTTTTCTTCTCTAACTTTCTATCCAAACACTACTACAAAAAGTGAAAAAGACGACCAGAAAACAACGACGGTCTCAGTGAAAACCGTCGTGGTTTATAAAAAGACGACGGTTCTAAAAACACCGTCGTGTAATACAACCTTAGACAACTAAAAAATGGAGTTTCAAATGGCTGTTCAAAAACAACGACGTACATAATTAAACAACCGACGTCTATTTGAAACAGATTTCCGCAGTGTAAAATCAATGCCAACAAAGAACGGCAGAAGTTATGAATCGACCGACGTAGAAAGTAAAGACGACGATTTCAATAAAAACTGCCGTTTTTACTCATAAAATAACACGACGAGGTTTTCGTATAAGACGCCGTATAATTACAAACAAATCCACGGCTTTAAAATACAAAATATCGCCGTATTAAATTAATTTACAACGACGGAAAATATAAATATATCGACGTCATTCTCGTATAGTTCTACTACGTTATCTTTAAATCGTACAATAAAATTTATCGTCGTATTTATTCATTTTATACGTCGTACCTTTAATTTTAACGGTCGTCTTAATAAGAATTTTTGTTAACAATTTTTTTCTTTGATTTTCTTATCCTACGTCGGTAGATCTACTTAATGACAAGAATTGAAATAACCACGACGGTTTATATAGAACACCGCCGACATAATCAGTTTTGCTGAGATCCCAAGGGTTACGAAATCTTACCAGATGGAACTCTGTTCCACATCATAATCTTAACAGATGACACAGATTTGCAAATATTGCGTCGTGTTAGTTTACAAATTCTAGAACATTAATTTCCCTCATTTTAAATTTCCTCGGGAAAGAAAAATCTATTTATCACGCTTTGGAATTGAAAACTAAAACTGAAAGAATACGGGAAAAAAAACTCCATTTATAATTTAAAATTAAAATCCACGTCGGTTGTAGTACACTTAACGACGTTTAACAAAATAATCTACGTCGGTAATTATAAATCTACCGCCATCGTAACTTAATATAGACGACGAGAAAAGACGACGGTAGAACAGAAAACCGCCGTTGTTTCAGTTTCTTTAACATATCTTTCTGCAGGACTTGTGTAGTTCAAAGCATTGACAATGTCTTCATCATATCTCCCAGAAACTACTGATTCAATTGCTCATGCTTTAGAGGCCATCTGAAGCCATTTCTATTCTTTATCGCATTCTTGAAACCCATCTTCTTCTTCTGAAGCTCTACGGATAAAGGAAGAGGCTATCACAATAAATCCGACGGATCTTCTTAGGCAAGAAAATCAAGCAGAGGATCAGGCACATCTGATCTTCAGATTTCCCTGAGAAGCGAACTTTCCTTCGACAGCGAGTGGAGGCCAGGCTTGCATCTCTTTTGATGGAAAGCAAGGAGTATTCAGAAGCACTAAGTGTCCTATCAGGCTTGATCAAGGAAGTGAGAAGGCTAGTTGACAAGCTTCTTCTTGTGGACATATATTTGATGCGAGTAAGCTCAATTTCTCTTTGAGAAAACATCCAAATTATTATCTTTGAGACATGAGAGACTGAGAGAGGAAGAACTTGGAACCTTAAATGTAAACCGAAAATGAATGAAAGCGACAAATTTATAGAATAAATTTTTAAAACCAATGGCGGTCCTTACAAAAAAACCGCCGTTTAAATTGTAAAATCAACGTCGGTATGATCGACGTATATTACAGAAATCCACGTCGGTAAATTAATAAAAACGACGTGTTAAATAATATACCATGACGCGAGTTATTACTTATGTACTTTAATTTTTGAGTTTACTACGACGGTACCTACAAACTACTGTCGTATTTATTTACCACGTCCGAAGTTAAATGTACCGTCGTATTTTGTAATTTATACGTCGTAGTTATATGTAACCGCCATATTATTTTTTTGAAATGGTTTTATATGTAAGCAACTTTTCGTCTACTTGACTTACACATTTGTTGTTTTTATATTCTTATTTTATTTAAATCTGTCATCCAAAAAAGAAACTTTACATATTGCAGAATATTAATTTCCTTCGTTTTAAATTTCCTCCGGAAAAAAAACTCTATTTATAACGCACTGTAATTGAAAAATAAACTGAAAGGTCACGGGAAAAAAAATTCTATTCATAATTTAAAAATTAAAATCCACGTCGGTTATATTAAACCTAACGACGTTAAATGAAATGATTCCACGTCGAATGAAAAATATTGCGTCGTTTTAGTTAAAAACGACGTAGTTAAATGTAACCGCCGTATTATTTTTTTGAAATGGTTTTATATGTAAGCAACTTTTCGACTTACACATGCACTGTTTCCAAACCCGATTAAAAATTTCAATCTCCCAGAGAAACCTTTTCGTCTTTTTTCCTTGTCAGAGCATTGTCAGAGTTTCTCATCGTCTTCCTCTCGTCTTCTTCGTCGTCTCTGAACTTAAACATCGATCATCTTCCTCTTGCTTTCATTGCACGCAAAAGGTAAGCTTTCATTTTCACTATTTTGGTTACTGTTTTGCATGCTCATACGTTTTTTGTTTGAAAAATCTTTTTACCTTTTTTCTGGCCAAAATCATTTTACTTCTTTCCAAGTTTGATAAAATATACAGACAAAGAGAGAAAGTTTCCAACTTTGAAGACAACTACATCAACTAAATAAGACGACGGTAGACCACGACGGTTCGTCAGTTGTTCTAGCGTCGTCTGAAAATTGACAAAGTTGTTTTTAAAATAATAGTCTTTTTTTATATGCTTGTTTAATTGCAGGTTTGATTTCGCTGAACAATGGTTTTTGTTTTTCCCTTATTTGATAAAATATAAAGAAAAAGAAACTAGGGTTGGTATCTAATATAGACGACAAAATATCTTATTGTTTTACGTCGTGTGAATGTTAATACCACGACGGTGTATTACTATTGACGTCGTATGAACATAAATACCACGACGTTATATAAATAATAGTTTACCACGACGGTGTATTACTATTGACGTCGTGTGAACATATATACCACGACGTTATATAAATAATGGTTTTAAACATTTATTACGTCTGAGATTATTTTATTGCGTCGTCTAAAATCATATCATACGTCGTATTTTTTTAATACCGTCGTTTGTGTTCTTAATGTTTTCCTGAAATATTTTCACTTGCAGTTTTGTCTGTTAAAATGGTTTCTCAACAACAAACTAAGGATTCTGGCTCCAAGAAGCTTGGAGTGGTAGCTCCCCAAGACAAGTCTTCGAAGGAGATGAAGTCTTCGAAGAAGATGAAGTTTGCTTCATCATCTGCTGAGACAGAACCAACCAGCCAGACAACAATCTCTGATGATTCAAAGACTGGTCGAGGTATGAGCACAATGCCTCGTGTTGTGAAGAGAAAGCTTCAGAAACTGAGGCCAATTGTTGAGTACAATAAAAGGGGGAAAGGTGTTGGCCAAGCACATATTGAGATGCAGTCGTATATTGGTGTCTTGGCACGCTCCAGGATCCCACTTGTGGACAAGAAATGGTCCCAAATCCCAAAGGATATAAAGGAGCAGATTTGGGAAGCAGTTGACATGGCTTTTGTCGTAGGCCAAGAGGGCAAGACCTCTGTTTTATCTTCTGCTGCCAAAAAATGGAAGGATTTCAAGTCTACACTAACGAGGCATTATATCCTTCCATACACCAATGACAGGGAGAAATTAAGCCAACCCCCTGAAACATATAAATTCATAGAGAAAGCACAATGGGATGCCTTTGTAGCTTCAAGGCTATCCAAAGATTTTCAGTCTGTGCATTCTCAACATTCACAGATTAGGGAAAAACTCGAGTACAATCATCGATTGTCTCGAAAAGGATATGCTGGATTGGAGGATCAATTGGAGGAAACCATGCCTGGGGTAGAAATTGATCGATCTACCTTATGGAAGAGAGCTAGACAGGACAAACATGGTAACATCCCTGATCCAAAGGTGGCAGAGAAGGCAAAATTAATTGTAAGCCTACTCACTCTGTTTTAAATTTTTATTAAACTGTGAATTATTCTTATTACGTCGTATGTTATATTTTTCGTCGTGTGAATGATATTACCACGTCGAAAAGTTTTTAAAAACGTCGTTAAAGGTCTAAATAGGAATCACTACTATGTTTTCTGTAATTATAGCATAAGACGTCGGTGGTTCATTTTCGCGTCGTGTGAAGGATATTACCACGTCGAAAATTTTTTAAAAACGTCGTTAACGGTCTAAATAGGAATCACTACTCTGTTATCTTTAATTATAGCATAAGACGTCGGTTGTTTATTCATTTCGTCGTTTTAAATAAATAACCACGTCGGTATAACAACCGTCGTGATAAGTTATAATAACGTCGGTTTATACGTTATTGCGTCGTGTGAAATTATATAATACGTCGTTTGTACATAAATAACCGTCGTGTGTTTTTTTGTTTATCTTTGTTTTAGGATGAATTGCAGAAACAAGTCTCGGAAGGCAAAGTCAGAGTAGATGGCAGCAATGATGTGCTGACCATGGCTTTGGGCCCCGAGCATCCAGGCAGGGTGAGGGGAGTTGGTGCTGGTGTTTCCCCAAGGCAATATTTCAATTTGCCCAAACCACAGAGGGTGAGCTTTGACGACCGTTTGAAGGAGAGTTTAAGAGTTCTCCTTCAAGAAGAGACTAAAAAGATGGAGGCTAAGGCAAGGGAAGAGGCCTTAAGGATGGAGGCTAGGACAAAACAATTGGTAGAGGCTGAGAGGGAGCATTTCCTGAGTCAGCTTTCCCAATTAATTCCCAATTTTGATCCAAGCATGCTTAAACCAAGAATTAGCCAAAGCCCCAAAAATCCAATGTCTGACAAAGCTAGCTGCTCTGGAGGTGATGTGAGATCCCTACATTTGGAGGATGATACTGCCAAAATGGGGAAACATCAGCCAGATGAAGAGAAGGAAGAAGAAAAGAGAGATGAAGAGAAGGAAGAAGAAAAAAGATATGAAGAGAAGGAAGAAGAAAAAAGAGATGAAGAGAAGGAAGAAGAAAAGGAGAAAGAAGATGAAGAAAAGCATGACGACAAGGTATGTTAACATAACTTTTTTATTTGTTTTTCAAAATTTCAGACGTCGATATTTTTATTTAATCCGTCGTTTGTTTACAACTTAGACGGCGGAATTTTTTTAAGACGTAATAAAATATTTAAACGACGGTTTTTTCACCGTCGTTTAAATGGTTTCAGACGACTCTTTATTCATAAAACCGTCGTCTTTATTAAATTACCACGACAATTTTTTCACCGTCGTTTAAATACTTTTAAAACGACATTTTATTCCTTAAACCGTCGTCTTTATTGAATTACCACGTCATTTTTTTTATTTCTTTAAACAGGTTATTGAAGTTGGTGCTTATTCAAAAATGGAGGCGCCATCTTCTTTAAAAACCCTTTGTCGTTTTGTGGAAACGACACTCCTGCCTGAGGATAAGACAGTCCGATTTACAATTGATAAGGAGGTGTTTGGTGGTGAGCGCGATACCTTCCTCCTGCCTGAAGATATTACACAATTTGCAGGCATGGAAGAAATTGGAGCTACTGTATTGGCTGTATATATGAGGTTTGTACTTCTAAAATAATAACTCGTTGGTTTATATATTGCGTCGTCTTAACTAACTAACCACGTCGTCTTAACTAACAACCGTCGTGATAAATATATTATAACGTCCTCATCTATTTCAGTACGTCGTTTGAAATATTATGATACGTCGTTTTTTTTATACATAACCGTCGTGTTTTGTGTGCTGACTTGTTTATATTATTTTATTTGTTTAGGTACTTACACGATGTTTTGAAAAAAGCCAATATGTGCAGTATGGTTGGCTTTATCGACCCTGCTACAGTTAGTGCCAACTCTGGCACAATAACTGCAAGATCACGACTTGTAGCAGCTCGACTTCAGAAGACAGACGGTGAACAGATTTTCATGATGCCTTACAATCCAGGGTTAGTCTCCTTAGGATTTTGTTTTTAAGATTTTCAATAAATGACAGCTTATAAACTAACCACGTCGGTGTTTTATTTTATTTAGTCGTTTGAAACTACTAACCACGTCGGTATTTATTTATCATCGTGATAAATATATAATGTCGTCGTTAGCTACTTTACTTCGTCGTGTGAAATACTATAATACGTCGTTTTTGTAAATAACCGTCGTTTTTATATTAATTTTGTGCAGCCGTCATTGGATTTTGCTGATTGTAAGAGCAAAGAGAGAAACCGTCTATTTTCTGGATCCTCTGCCAGGAAATCGTGTGGTCGATGAAGAGGCCAAAAACATCGTGAACAGTGCTTTAAAAATATATAATACCCACATAGCCCGAGCAGGACGTAAAAATGTAATTTGGAAAACTCTCTCAGGCACACCAAAGCAACCCAGCAATGTCGAATGCGGGTATTATGTAATGCGCTTCATGAGGGACATCATCATGGATCCTTCCTTGGGGTTTGAGAATAAGGTAAGAAGAAATTACCTTCATACATTTCACGTCGTTTTTTGTATTATCAACGACGGTCGTGTAAAATTAACGTCGTTGAATGGATATACTACGTCGGTTATGAAAAATATCGTCGTCTGTGATTGAATTTCTTTTTATTTATAAACCCTAATAGTCATTGTTTATGCAGTATGCCAAGGGAAACCAGGAAGCTTCATACCCCCAAGAAGCCATTGATGAAGTCCGGAATGAATGGGCAGAGTTTGTTTTCCAAATTATTAAACAGGGCAATTATTGAACACTTGATATTTATGTATAATGTACAAATTTTCTCTATAATATGTAATGTAAAAATTTGTTGAGGTTTTCTTAAATTAAAAAAAAAACAAACATACAAATTGCTTAACCGACGTGTAATACTTTTCCAACGACCTAATAAAGTCACAAACCGTCGTATTTTGTTGTTTCGTGTTTTAAACAATTACGACGTAAAAATATAGTTAGACGACGTTCTTTGAACAATTGAGTCGTTTATGGTTTACAACATCTTCAATTTCTTAAGGGTTCAGGGTATCATCGACGACGTTTATGTAACGACAGCGGTTAAGTCGTTGATATATATATTTTACGTCGTATAGTTAAATAGCCGCCATGGTTTCTCATTTTAACGACGTCATTTTAACGACTTAGTAGTCTATTACAATTTACAACGTCTACAATTTATTAACACCGACGTGGTTTGTTGTTGTGGTAAGAATATTTTATTATTTTTATATCAAAATATTCAAAATAAATTTAAAATAAATCAGAAAATTGAAAAGTCAACTCCTATGAAGTCATTGATATATTTTCTTCCACATAAACCTTGAAAAAATTCATTTTGAATAACAAAAATTTAAAATGACCATCCAAAACAAAATTGTTTTGATGAGTCATAAAATCACTTCTAGTTTTATGGTTTAGGGTTTAGAGTCTAGGGTTTAGAGATTAGGGTTGTTATTTATTGGGGTTTATTTTTAAAGTATAATTTTTGGGTAGTCTAGGGTATATGTTAGGCTTTAAAACCATAAAACCTTTTATAAACTTAATTTTTTAAATTGTATAATTTAATTTTATGGGTTTAGGGTATTAATTTTTAACGACGGTGGTTGGGTCGTGGAATACATATTTTACGTCGTACAGTAAAACATACGACATGGTTTACGCTTTAAACGACGTCATTTTAATATGTAAGTCGGTTTATATAATTTACAACGTTTTTAATTTCTTAACACCGACGTGGTTTCTCATTTTAACGACGTCATTTTAACGACTTAGTAGTCTATTACAATTTACAACGTCTACAATTTATTTAACACCGACGTGGTTTGTTGTATGGTAAGAATATTTTATTATTTTTATATCAAAATATTCAAAATAAATATAAAATAAATCAGAAAATTGAAAAGTCAACTCCTATGAAGTCATTGATATATTTTCTTCCACATAAACCTTGAAAAAATTCATTTTGAATAACAAAAATTTAAAATGACCATCCAAAACAAAATTGTTTTGATGAGTCATAAAATCACTTCTAGTTTAATGGTTTAGGGTTTAGAGTCTAGGGTTTAGAGATTAGTGTTGTTATTTATTGGGGTTTATTTTTAAAGTATAATTTTTGGGTAGTCTATGTTATATGTTAGGCTTTAAAACCATAAAACCTTTTATAAACTTAATTTTTTAAATTGTATAATTTAATTTTATGGGTTTAGTGTATTAATTTTTAACGACGGTGGTTGGGTCGTGGAATACATATTTTACGTCGTACAGTAAAACATACGACATGGTTTACGCTTTAAACGACGTTATTTTAATATGTAAGTCGGTTTATATAATTTACAACGTCTTTAATTTCTTAACACCGACGTGGTTTTTCAGTCGTCGTTATATAAAAAATTCAAAATAAATTTAAAATTAATCCGAAAAATGAACGGCCTTACGTTCTTAATCCGAAAAATGAAGTTTCCGTCGTGGAATATTAAATTTACGTCGGTACTTGTAGAACTTTCGCCTTGGTTTTTCTTTCGACGTTTTATAACGCGCGCGCTCTAAAAATTTTCGCGCGACCTAAATTTTTTTAGATTTGGCTCTTAGTCTTATACTTTGATCCCTGAAACCTAAAATTTCAGATTTCACGCGACATAACATTTCGCTCTCTCACTTCTGCTCTAATTAAAAGTTGCACTCTCCAGGCTCGTCGAATCTGTGAGCTCGTCCAACCTGTAAGTACAAACCCTATCTTCCCCTTGTAAATTCATTGAATGATATTAGGTTGTTTTGTTAAAGGGTTTTAGGTATATGCTTTGCGATCTGTTAATAATGTGCTTATAGGTATGGGTTCATGGATTTTCTGTTTAATGGGTTCATGACAAGATCAAATAAAGGTGTACTTTTGCTGGAAATCAACACAAAAAGACACATCACCAACTTCCAAATGATTTCCAGCAAAAGGACACCTTTATTTGATCTTGTCATTTTCCGCTCTGGAGAAGGTGCAAAGTGCACCAATGCTTATAGGTATGGGTTCATGGATTTTCTGTTTAATGGGTTCATGGATTACATTATCTGTTATGTTGAATTGGGAATGGATTTAATTTTGTCGTATCTTTTAATCACCCTATGTTATGTTGAATTGGGAATGGATTTATTGTTTTCATGCTTGGTTTCATGTATATGTTGGTTTCTTGCTTGGTTTCATATATATGTTGTGTTCTTAATGGGTTTTGTGTTCTTGAAAATAAACTGAGACACGACGAATTTTAAGGCGTACGACGACGATTACACGACGGTGTTTTTAAACTACCGTCGTTGTATTACTTATACACGACGGTTTTTTCATAAACCGTCGTTTGTATTACGTATAATAGACGACGTCTGTTGAAAATCCGTCGTCTATATATGCCAAATACGTCTGTTTTTGATTAAAACCCGTCGTCTCTGTTGTTTATTACTTGCGATTAGATCATTGTATAATCTGCTATAGTGATGGTCATTGCCTGTATTTTCACTTTATTATAGATAATAGGTTATAGTGTCGGAGATGGATAAGTCATGGATGCACTCGGATAGAAGATCGAAGGCATATGAGTTTGGGGTGGAAGCATTTTTGAACTTTGCTGTAGAAAATCTTCTAACTACAACACATATCCGTTGTCCATGTGTTAAATGTGTTAATTTGAAGTTGTTTGGGGTTGGAATTATAAGGGATCACTTATACTTTAATGGAATTGACCAAAGCTATAAGAATTGGACATTTCACGGAGAACCTTGGGAAGCAACTACTAATGCTAGCAGAAATGTTGAAGAAGATGATGGCCATAGTAGGTACAGTTTTGTGTCTGAAGAAATTGATATGGATGATAATGATTTTGGTGATTTTGGTTCGGATCCGTATGAGTTTGCCAATGTGATTGGGGATGGAGATCAACCAGTGTACCCTGGTTGTAGAAAGTACACGAAGTTATCGGCATTAGTGAAGTTGTATAATTTGAAGGCAAAACATGGGATGAGTGATGTCTGTTTTACAGAATTATTGATACTTCAAGGCGATTTGCTTCCAGAAGGAAATACAATACCAACCTCCATGTATGAGGCTAAAAAGACTTTGTGTGCATTGGGGCTGAGTTATGAGAAAATGCACGCATGCCCCAATGATTGCATCTTGTATAGGAAGGAGTATGAGGATTCAACTAATTGTCCTACTTGTGGTATCTCAAGGTGGAAGGAAGGCAAAGATTCAATCTTGAAAGAGGGTGTGCCAGCGAAGGTGGTGTGGTATTTTCCCCCAATTCCAAGGTTTAAAAGGATGTTTCAATCACATGAGACAGCTAAGAGTTTGACTTGGTGGCATGTTGCTAGAAAATCAATTGATGGTCAGATGTCTCATCCGGCGGATTCCCCGTCTTGGAAACTTCTTGATGATAAATGGCCTGAGTTTGGTAATGAGCCGAGAAACTTGAGATTGGCTCTTTCATCTGATGGATTCAATCCCCACAGTTCTCTAAGTAGCAGATATAGTTGTTGGCCGGTTATCTTAGTTACATATAATCTCCCTCCATGGCTGTGCATGAAACGAAAGTTCATGATGTTAACCTTATTGATTTCCGGTCCTAAACAACCCGGAAATGATATAGACGTCTACTTGGAGCCTTTGATTGATGATTTAAAATCCTTGTGGGTTGGGATTAGAGGAGTGTATGATGCACATAATGGAGAATACTTTACACTCAGAGCTGCATTAATGTGGACAATTAATGATTTCCCCGCCTATGGAAACTTATCTGGTTGTGTTGTTAAAGGATATAAAGCTTGTCCAATATGCGGCGATGATACACCTAGTCACAGGTTGAAAAATGGCCACAAAATTTGTTACATTGGGCATAGAAAATGGTTACCAATCAATCATCCATATAGGAGGCAACGTGCAGCTTTTAATGGGAAACCTGAATATGGCATACCTCCAGAGCCATTAACCGGAGAAGAAGTGCTGCATATGGTTGAAAATGGTGACAGAGTTTGTTGGAAGAAGAAATCAATATTCTTTGATCTCGAGTATTGGAAATACCTTCCTGTGAGGCATGCCCTAGATGTTATGCACATTGAGAAGAATGTTTGCGATAGTATCATTGGTACATTGCTGGAGATCCCTGGAAAAAATAAAGATGGGATTGCTGCTCGATTAGATTTATTGAACATGGGGGTCAAAACTGATTTGCAACCCGAGTATGGAGAAAGACGTACTCGTTTGCCTCCTGGGCCTTGGAATTTGTCAAGAGCAGAGAAGAGAGAGGTTTGCAATTCTTTCTATGGTATGAAGGTCCCTGAAGGTTATTCTTCAAATATTAAAAATCTTGTATCTGTACAAGATTCAAGACTTCTTGGCCTTAAATCACATGATTGTCATACCTTAATGCAACAATTTCTCCCTGTGGCAATTCGTTCTGTTTTGGAGAAGCCTGCAAGGTATGCAATAACTCGTTTGTGCTTCTTCTTCAATGCTATATGTGCAAAGACTGTTGATGTTTCCAAGCTAGATAAGTTGGAAGAAGATGTAGTAGTTACTCTGTGTTTGCTTGAGAAGTACTTTCCCCCTTCATTCTTTGATATCATGGTTCATCTAGTAGTACATCTTGTCAGAGAAGTTCGTCTATGTGGGCCAGTATATTTTAGGTGGATGTATCCGTTTGAAAGATATATGAAAGTGCTGAAGGGGTATGTTCAGAATCGTACTCGTCCCGAAGGTTGCATTGCTGAGCGGTATATAGCTGAAGAAGCGGTAGAGTTTTGTACTCAGCATTTATCTGATGTTAGTACAGTTGGAGTGCCTTCAAGCCAAAAGATGGGAGTTTCAAAGCCATTATCAGGTTGCACAGTGAGCGTAGTTGATCAGGACCTGTTGAATCAAGCACATCTATATGTCTTGGAGAATACGGAGGAAGTCCTACCTTATATCGAGTACGTATGAGTTTTATTCTTTAAGTTTCCATTTAAAATTATTTCTTATGTTTATCTTATATATTTGGGACCGTAATGCTTGAATTTTTCGTGTCATGTAGGCAACATATGATCCACATCAAGACTGCTTATCCAAAATTTAGAAAGAGAACAAAGTGGCTGCAGGATAAGCACAATAGCACTTTCATTCAATGGCTACGCTTCAAGGTATATGTTGTTGAATAACGTATTTCTCTTTTAATTTTCTTCTTATTTATATGTTAGGATGAATTAAGATATGATTAATTTGCAAGTTCAAAGTGAACTTGAGGAAGACAATCATGGCGTATCAGAAAATTTAAGGTGGCTAGCAGCTGGTCCAAACATGTCAGTGCCATTATATAGGAGCTATCTTATTAAAGGTATTAAATTCAATATCAAGGCACAAGATGATGTGCGGACAACTCAAAATAGTGGAGTTTATTTACTTGCACATACCATGCAAGTTGCTAGTGCCAAGGATAAAAACCCAATTCTCTCAAATATGGGTTTCTATGGTGTCATTCAAGAAATTTGGGACCTTGACTACCAAAAGTTTACAATCCCAGTCTTTAGGTGTGATTGGATAGATAGTTCTGGTCTTGTAGTCGACGAACTTGGATTTACCCTTGTAGATTTGAGTAAAATTGGACATAGGAATGACCAATTTGTTTTGGCTTCTCAAGTGAAACAAATATTTTTTGTTGACGACCCGATGCATCGTGGTTGGTCGGTAGTGTTATCAATGCCTAGTAGAGAATATAATGATGTTATTGGTGATGAAGTATTAGGTGATGTGATAATTGAGTGTGAGCCATTTACTAGAGGGATGCCAAATGTTGACACATTTGATGAACTGGTAGGTGAGTTAGGCGGTCAAAATATTCGAGATGGGTGTGAAGATATATGGATTGAATGATGCTTATGTAATTGGCAGTGTATGACATTAATTTTGTAAAATATTGTAATGTGATTTCTTCACTTTCTACGTTCAAATAAAACACGACGTTATTGTGAATCAGTTATTCAGCATATTTACCGACGTCTTAAAGCAACGTAACAATGAAGAACCACGACGCTATTGTGAAGCAATTATTCAGGATATCACGTCGGTGAAGGATAAAGAACCGCCATGTAATTCAAAATAACACGACTCCAATCCCATAATACCGACGTCTAAAAAACGAGATATGTAATCTGAACGTTAAAAAATACGACGTCATCATACATTTTCCACGTCGCAAGTTCTTTTATAAACGAAGAGGAACGAAATTAATTCCGACGGAAATTCATTATAACCGCCGTCTAATAACAATTAAACGACGTTATTTGTAATACGGCTCCCATCATAATCTACGCCGTCTATATGTTCTGTAATACGGCTCTCATTTATTTGGAACCGACGTTGTTTAGACGTTCAACGTCGTCTATATTATTAAGTGCGTCGTGAGTAATGAATACATATAAATACAACGTCGACTATATAAATGTATACGTCGTAAATAATGACACTGACAACTATTTCCACGTCATCTTTTTTAGAAAAATCGAAGTGAAAAATTTATTTCACGACGGTTTTTTGTAAATAAGAGACGTTGTAGAACTTTAGCAGACTAAACACGTCTGTTTTTATTGTTTTCCGACGTTGTTGTATTTAACAACGTCTAATATTTATGGTCGTTGTTTGTTTCTGAAAATAGGACGTATAAATTTTTTAATACGACTCTCATATATTTGTAACTGACGTTGTTTAGTTTTTCAACGTCTACTATAGAAACACATACGTCGTAAATAATGACACTGACAACTATTTCCACGTCATCTTTTATCGAAAAATCGAAGTGGAAAATTAATTGTACGACGGTTGTGTTTATATGTGCGACGTAGTAGGTATCAATAACGTCGTCTTCTAATGTATTTAAAGACGTCATATTTTTTATTGTCGTGAAAATTATATTTAACGTCGGCGTATTTTTATTGTCGTCGTTGTATGTCTATCTTGCGGCCTTGTTCTCTTAATATGTGTCATATTTTCCCTTTTTAACGACGGTCTTTTTAGAGAATTGGTCGTCTATTATCATCCTCGATTGCTTTTTTTAGATCTTTTTGCAGTACAAAGACGTCGTTTTGTATTTTTTGATGACGTTGTATTGTTTAACAACGACGGTTATTTAGCGTCGTGGTTTATGAGGGAAAAGATGACGGTGGATTCCACGACCATTGAAAAACCAAATACACGACGGTGATTTACCGTCGTCTTTTTGCTTTTTTGTAGTAGTGAAAGAAAATCCTTGTCTTTTTTTCTTCTAAAGATTCATTTAGAAAGATGTCGCCAAAAAAATCATTCCCCAAACCTAATGAATATTGAGATTCGAACTTCGAGTTAGGAGGTAGGTGTCCTCTATGGGCTACCCTTTCTTTTCCCAATCCTGCTTATTGGGAGAAAGATGAAATTCCAGAGCATTTGTCGCTTAGAATTTTGATGCTTTCCCACAAGAGTAGAGGTTCATCGGTGCCCTGATTTACTGTCTAGGTTGTATGCATAGAGGCGGGGTGAGGGCTAAACATTCCACTCTCTCTTCATCCTTCTTAGTTTCAAGTTTCCTTGCCATTCAAGGAAATTTTTTAATACCATTAGGTGAACTTCTTTATAATGCTCCCCAAATATGTATAGGGTTAGTCTATATGTAAAGGCTATTAGTTGAATCTTCAATTTAGGTCTTAGAGATGTTGAGATCTTCTCAATGTATGATGTGAGAAAGCTTGGTTAGGGTTGGGTATAAGTTTATCCTTGGTTTATTGTTCGTCTGAAGACCAATTTTTAAGAAAAGTGATACCTCAAGGTCTATGGCCACTGTAGGGTGATTGCTAACACCATTTTCTATCTAAGGCTTCATCATCTTCACCTTATTGATGGGGATCAGGGTCCGGACATAGGTCACTAACAACACACACGAACACCCAAGTCTAGGGCTAGTGCAAACTCACATATATAGTAGCAAATCCATGCCACAAATAAACTATTTTATTAATCTTCAACCAAACAACCTCCCAACAACTATTACATTAGCCTTATTTATAGGCTTTACAAGACTTGGGCGCCAAGGCTACTTGGTCCAAAAGTAAACTAATTAATTATCAAATCACACATAAATAATAAAAGATACCCTAAAACTACATGACCAAGAAAATAACAATATCTCATGAAATAACTAATTAAATGGTAAATATCTGTCTTGATCCACCCCCTACGCTTTTGCAACACCTATTATCAAGTTGGTGAAGAGATTGACATGTCACGTATCTTTGTGATTGGAGAACCCTTTCAAAATGGAGCTGAGAAGAACAACCTTCAAGCTTCAAGAAAATTTTAGTGGAACAATTCAATAAGGTTGAAGGTTTATGCTACTTTTTCTGATACCTTTTCTCATAATTTTGTTGCTTTCCTAGTGGAGTAGAGGTTTGTTGTTGCCTTGAATTTACTAGCAAGGTTGCATGCGTAGAGGCCCATAACATTCCACTCTCTCTTCAACCTTCTTAGTTTCAAGTGTCCTTCGTATTAATGGAAATTTGTAATACCATTGGGTGCACTCCTACACAATGTTCCTAAATATGTATATGGTTATTCTCTGTGTAGAGGATATCAACCGAATCTTCGGTTTATGACTCAAAGCCACTAAGCCCTTCTCAATGTATGTGGTGGAAAAGCTTGGTAATCAAGCCCAGTTCCAATAGAAGTTAGCAACCTTATCCTTGTTCTCTCATCCGAAAAGCTTGACTAGAGAACCTTTTCAAAATGGAGCTGAGAAGATCAACCTTCAAGCTTCAACAAATTTGGTGGAATAGTTTGATAAGGTTGAAAGTTTGCTCGAATGGTAAATTTCATGTCCTTCTCTACAGTTTTATTTTAAGTATTATGGCACATCAATCACATGACCTACAAGATAATTGGGTAAAAAATTTAGTTTTCTTATGATATATTGATATTTTACCTACTTATTAGACTTCTTTTACTTTTTGCATTTCTATGGTTTTGAGTTAAACTGTTGTTTTTAATTAGTTTTGTGAGTATTTTGAAGAAATTAAACCTAGGAGCAATTTGGAGCTTAAATGGAGAAGAATCAAATGACAGAGGTCGTTTGGTAATTACTGTTTGTGCAAATATCTTCCAGGGAGAATATTCGCGGATGATCCTCTTCTCTCTCGATCGTTTTCTTCCTCTAACCCTGCAAAATAGATGTGGTCAATCGGAGAACATCGGTGGGGTGTTGGCTAAAGGCCCTCTGACATGCATTAGTAAAATGGTCTCAAGAAGACACATATTTAACTGAAAGGATGGAGCTTTCCTCTCCGGGGAGAGGAGGAGGCATGAACACCAGGAATGGGGTGACAACATGGAACCATGAGAGAGAGAGAGAGATAGAGAGAGAGAGAGAGAGAGAGAGAGAGAGAGAGAGAGAGTTGTGAAGTGTTTGCTAGGGTTTTTGCGGTGTGATGCCATCTTTATATATTGTCTCCATCTTTGGTCAGTTTTATGGAGAATAATTCCTTACTTATGGGAATTATTCTTTTCCATAAATAGGATGACAGGATAATATCAAGGAGATTTGGTGGAAATCCAATCCTTGATTTAGGGAGATATTCCTATCTTAAACCAGGATAATTGGCTAATTAAATAGAATTTAATTAGCACAATTATTTGACCTAAGGAATTCATTTTTCCATGTGTCACCTTCTGATTGGTTGCAAAAATTACATGTTCTCACAAATGCCCCCCCCAGCTTTTGCATGGCATGAGTATGGCATGTAGGAGATGTGAAATACTTGTTGGGCTTTTAAATTCCCAATTGCAGCTAGGCTCCTTTTGAGAGTTAGATTTGATTCCTCCTTGGATTTGGGCTTCTTAGTGCTAGGAGTACGGATGTGCTTGAGATTAGTGGAAGATGTAAGGGAGATGTGAATGACGGTCCTCGGGTTCTCACTTTTGCACTACTACAAAAAGTGAAAAAGACGACCAGAAAACAACGACGGTCTAAGTGAAAACCGTCGTGGTTTTTAAAAAGACGACGGTTCTAAAAACACCGTCGTGTAATACCACCTTAGACAACTAAAAAATGGAGATTCAAATGGCTGTTCAAAAACAACGACGTACCTAATTAAACAACCGACGTCTATTTGAAACAGATTTCCGCAGTGTAAAATCAAAGCCAACAAAGAACGGCAGAAGTTATGAATCGACCGACGTAGAAAGTAAAGACGACGATTTCAATAAAAACCGCCGTTTTTACTCATTAAATAACACGACGAGGTTTTCGTATAAGACGCCGTATAATTACAAACAAATCCAGGGCTTTAAAATACAAAATATTGCCGTATTAAATTAATGTACAACGACGGAAAATATAAATATATCGACGTCATTCTCGTATAGTTCTACGACGTTATCTTTAAATCGTACTATAAAATTTAACGTCGTATTTATTCATTTTATACGTCGTACCTTTAATTTAAACCGTCGTCTTAATAAGAATTTTTGTTAACAATTTTTTTCTTTGATTTTCTTATCCTACGTCGGTAGATCTACTTAATGACAAGAATTGAAATAACCATGACGGTTTATATAGAAAACCGTCGACATAATCAGATTTGTCTGAGATCCCAAGGGTTACGAAATCTTACCAGATGGAACTCTGTTCCACATCATAATCTTAACAGATGACACAGATTTGCAATCAGAGAGATAATTTTTTGGAAGTTGATGATGTGTGTGCGTTTGTGTATCTACAAATATTATACCTAACGTCGTTGCAAATTTGCAATCAGAGAGACAATTTTCAACGACGGTTATATTATACCTAATGACGTTTAAAAAACAAATCAACGTCGCTCAACAAATATATTACGTCGTCTTAGTCTTACTTAAGACGACGAAAAACGACGACAGTAATACAAAAACAGTCGTTGTTTTTATATTCTTATTTTATTTAAATCTGTCATCCAAAAAAGAAACTTTACATATTCCATAACATTAATTTCCTTCATTTTAAATTTCCTCCAGAAAAAAAAACTCTATTTATAACGCACTGTAATTGAAAAATAAACTGAAAGGTCACGGGAAAAAAAATTCTATTCATAATTTAAAAATTCAAATCCACGTCGGTTATATTAAACCTAACGACGTTAAATGAAAAGATTCCACGTCGCAAAACAAATATTGCGTCGTGTTAGTTAAAAACGACGGCATAACAAAAAACCGTCGTTGTTTCAAACTGAATTAATTTAAAATTTCTTCGGGAAAGCAAAATCTATTTATAATTTCCTCGGGTTAGTAATATTGCGTCGTGTTAGTTTACAAATTCTAGAACATTAATTTTCCTCATTTTAAATTTCCTCGGGAAAGAAAAATCTATTTATCACGCTTTGTAATTGAAAACTAAAACTGAAAGAATTCGGGAAAAAAAACTCTATTTATAATTTAAAAATAAAATCCACGTCGGTTGTATTACACTTAACGACGTTTAACAAAATAATCTACGTCGGTAATTATAAATCTACCACCATCTTACCTTAATATAGACGACGGTAGAACAGAAAACCGCCGTTGTTTCAGTTTCTTTAATAGTTTGGTCCTTTATCTTTCTGCAGGACTTGTATAGTTCAAAGCATTGACAATGTCTTCATCATATCTCCCAGCAACTACTGATTCGATTGCTCATGCTTTAGAGGCCATCTGAAGCCATTTCTATTCTTTATCGCATTCTTGAAACCCATCTTCTTCTTCTAAAGCTCTACGGATAAAGGAAGAGGCTATCACAAATCTGACGGATCTTCTTAGCCAAGAAAATCAAGCAGAGGATCAGACACATCTGATCTTCAGATTTTCCTGAGAAGCGAACTTTCCTTCGACAGCGAGTGGAGGCTAGACTTGCATCTCTTTTGATGGAAAGCAAGGAGTATTCAGAAGCACTAAGTGTCCTATCAGGCTTGATCAAGGAAGTGAGAAGGCTAGTTGACAAGCTTCTTCTTGTGGACATAGATTTGATGCGAGTAAGCTCAATTTCTCTTTGAGAAAGACATCCAAATTATTGTCTTTGAGATGTGAGAGACAGTGTCTCTGAGAAAGGAAGAACTTGGAACCCTAAATGTAAACTGAAAATGAATGAAAGCGACAAATTTATAGAATAAATTTTTAAAACCAACGGCGGTCCTTACAAAAAAACCGCCGTTTAAATTGTAAAATCAACGTCGGTATGACCGACGTATATTACAGAAATCCACGTCGGTACATTAATAAAAACGACGTGTTAAATAATCTACCATGACGCGAGTTATTACTTATGTACTTTAATTTTTGAGTTTACTACGACGGTACCTACAACACTACTGTCGTATTTATTTACCACGTCCGAAGTTAAATGTACCGTCGTATTTTGTAATTTATACGTCATAGTTATATGTAACCGCCGTATTATTTTTTGAAATGGTTTTATATGTAAGCAACTTTTCGTCTACCTGACTTACACATGCACTGTTTCCAAACCCGATTAAAAATTTCAATCTCCCAGAGAAAACTTTTTGACTTTTTTCCTTGTCAAAGCACTGTCAGAGTATCTCATCGTCTTCCTCTCGTCTTCTTCGTCGTCTCTGAACTTAAACATCGTCTTCCTCTTGCGTTCATTGCACGCAAAAGGTAAGCTTTCATTTTCACTATTTTGGTTGCTGTTTTGCATGCTCATACGTTTTTTGTTTGAAAAATCTTTTTACCTTTTTTCTGGCCAAAATCATTTTACTTCTTTCCAAGTTTGATAAAATATACAGACAAAGAGGGAAAGTTTCCAACTTTGAAGACAACTACCTCAACTAAATAAGACGACGGTAGCTTCTTATTTACGTGGTTAAATATGTAGACCACGACGGTTCGTCAGTCATTCTAGCGTCGTCTGAAAATTGACAAAGTTGTTTTTAAAATTAGTCTTTTTTTTATTTGCTTGTTTAATTGCAGGTTTGATTTCTCTGAACAATGGTTTTTGTTTTTCCCTAATTTGATAAAATATAAAGAAAAAGAAAGTAGGGTTGGTATCTAATATAGACGACAGTATCTTATTGTTTTACGTCGTGTGAATGTTAATACCACGACGTCATATTAAAATACCGTCGTCTATATAAGATTCCAAAACTTTCTTTCTTGGCCTTGTATTTTATCAAATTAGAAAACAAAAACCATGGTTCAGAAAAATCAAATCTGCAATCAAACATTCACAGAGAAAGAAAGAAGGGTTTTGGATCCTTATATAGACGACGGTATATTACTATTGACGTCGTGTGAACATCAATACCACGACGTTATATAAATATTTCATCGTTTATAGTTAATTATCACGTCGTCCT
Organism: Prunus persica; assembly: GCF_000346465.2. Taxonomy (NCBI): domain Eukaryota; kingdom Viridiplantae; phylum Streptophyta; class Magnoliopsida; order Rosales; family Rosaceae; genus Prunus; species Prunus persica. The sequence continues at coordinate 13,626,150 of NC_034014.1, forward strand.
GTAAATATCGACGTAATAAGTTATTATTACGTCTTATTTTATATTATTTTGTCGTTGTTTAATTACCTTGGTTTTAAACATTTATTACGTCTGAGATTATTTCATTGCGTCGTTTAAAATCATATCATACGTCGTATTTTATTAATAACCGTCGTTTGTGTTCTTAATCTTTTCTTGAAATATTTTCACTTGCAGTTTTGTCTGTAAAAATGGTTTCTCAAGACCAAAGTAAGGACTCTGGCTCCAAGAAAAATGGAGGTAAGGAGCTTGGAATGGTAACTCCTCAAGAGAAGTCTTCGAAGAAGATGAAGTTTGCTTCATCATCTGCTGAGACAGAACCAACCAGCACAACAACAATCTCTGATGATTCAAAGTCTGGTCGAGGTATGAGCACAATGCCTCGTGTTGTGAAGAGAAAACTTCAGAAACTCAGGCCAATTGTTGAGTACAATAAAAGGGGGAAAGCAATTGGCCAAGCACATAGTGAGATGCAGTCCTACATTGGTGTGTTGGCACGCTCCAGAGTTCCACTTGTGGACATGAAATGGGCTCAAATCCCCAAGGATATAAAGGAGCAGATTTGGGAAGCAGTTGACATTGCTTTTGTGGTAGGTCAAGGGGGCAAGAACTCTGTGTTAGCTTCTGCTGCCAAGAAATGGATGGATTTCAAGTCTACTCTAACGAGGCATTATATCCTTCCATACACCAATGACAGGGAGAGATTAAGCCAACCCCCTGAAACATATAAATTCATAGAGAAAGCACAATGGGATGCCTTTGTAGCTTCAAGGTTATCTAAAGATTTTGAGTCTGTGCATTCTCAACATGCACAGATTAGGGAGAAACTTGAGTACAATCATCGATTGTCTCGAAAAGGATATGCTGGTTTGGAGGATCAATTGGAGGAAACCATGCCTGGGGTAGAAATTGATCGATCTACCTTATGGAAGAGAGCTAGACATGACAAACATGGTAACATCCCGGATCCAAAGGTGGCAGAGAAAGCAAAATTAATTGTAAGCCTACTCACTCTGTTTTAAATTTTTATTAAACTGTGAATAATTCTTATTACGTCTTATGTTATATTTTGCGTCGTGTGAATGATATTACCACGTCGAAATTTTTAAAAAAACGTCGTTAAAGGTCTAAATCAGGAATCACTACTCTGTTTTATGTAATTATAGCATAAGATGTCGGTGGTTCATTTTCGCGTCGTTTGTATTAAATTACTACGTCGAAATGTTTTAAACAAGGTCGTTAAAAGTGTGAATATTGAATCATCCCTCTGTTATTTGTAAATAAAGCATAAGACGTCGGTGGTTTATTCATTTCGTCGTTTTAAAAAACTAACCACGTCGGTATAACTACCGTCGTGATAAATTATAATAACGTCGATTTATATGTTATTGTGTCGTCTGAAATTATATAATACGTCGTTTGTATATAAATAACCGTCGTGTGTTTTTTGTTCTTACTTTTTTATATATCTTTGTTTTAGGATGAATTGCAAAAACAAGTCTCGGAAGGCAAAGTCAGTGTATCTGGCAGCAATGATGTGCTGACCATGGCTTTGGGCCCCGAGCATCCAGGCAGAGTGAGAGGTGTAGGTGCTGGGATTTCCCCAAGGCAATATTTCAATTTACCCAAACCACAGAGGATGAGCTTTGACGACCGTTTAAAGGACAGTTTAAGAGTTCTCCTTCAAGAAGAGAATAAAAAGATGGAAGCTAAGGCAAGGGAAGAGGCTTTAAGGATGAAGGCTAGAACCAAACAATTGGTAGAGGCTGAGAGGGAGCATTTCCTGAGTCAGCTTTCCCAATTAATTCCCAATTTTGATCCAAGCATGCTTAAACCAAGAATTAGCCAAAGTCCCAAAAATCCAATGTCTGACAAAGCAAGCTGCTCTGGAGGTGATGTGAGATCCCTACATTTTGAGGATGATACTGCCAAAAATGGGAAACATCAAGAAGAAAAGGTAACATATCTGAACTTTGAATTCCCTGTTTTTTAAAAAAACTATTAGACGTCGTTATTATGAATAAAACCGTCATTTGAAATTCATACCACGACGATTTTAAAAATAAACCGTCGTTTCTTTTTCAATACCACGTCGTATTTAGTTTACTTGTTTTACACGCCATTAAACGTCGTTATTTTTAAAACTTTGTGGTTTTTAGACGACGGTGTTAGTCATTCCCGACGTAATATATAAATCCCACGACGTTTACTATTTACCATCGTTTAATAATTTAAGACGTCCATAATTCTTACATACTGTCTTGTGTTTTGTCTTACCACGATGTTTGAATTTAATTTTTTTACTTTCTCTACATTCTTTATTACTTAAAACAGAAAAATGAAGGAAATCAAGATGAAGAGAAGAATGAAGAAAAAAAAGATGAAGAGAAGGAAGAAGAAAAAAAAGATGAAGAGAGGAAAGAAGAAAAACAAGATGAAAAGGAGAAAGAAGATGAAGAAAAGCATGACGACCAGGTATGTTCACATAACTTTGCTTTTTTTATTTATTTTTCAAAATTTCAGACGTCGATATTTTTCTTTAAACCGTCGTTTGTTTACAACTTAGACGGCGGAATTTTTTTCTAAGACGTAATAAATTGTTCACCACGACGGTTTTTTCACCGTCGTTTAAATTCTTTTCAGACGACGTTTTATTCCTTAAACCGTCGTTTTTATTGAATTACCACGTCATTTTTTTTATTTCTTTAAACAAGTTATTAAAGTTGTTGATTATTCAAATATGGAGGCGCCATCTTCTTTAAAATCCCTTTGTCGTTATGCGGAAACGACACTCGTGCCTCAGGATAAGACCCTGAACTTTACAATTGATAAGGAGGTGTTTGGTCTAGAACGCGATACCTTCGTCCTGCCTGAAGATATTACACAATTTGCAGGCATGGAAGAAATAGGAGCTACTGTGGTTGCTGTATATATGAGGTTTGTCATTCTAAAATAATACGTCGTTGGTTTATTTATTGCGTCGTCTTAACTAACTAACCACGTCGTTAGTATGTACCGTCGTGATAAATATATTATAACGTCGTTGTCTATTTCAGTACGTCGTGTGAAATTTTATAATACGTCGTTTTGTTATACATAACCGTCGTGTGTTTTTTTGTGCTGACTTGTTTATATTATTTTATATATTTAGGTACTTACACGATCTTTTGAAACAAGCAAATATGTGCAGCATGGTTGGCTTTATCGACCCTGCTACAGTTAGTGCCAACTCTGGGACAATAGCTGACAGATCATGATTGGTAGCAGCTCGACTTCAGAAGACTGATGGTGAACAGATTTTCATGATGCCTTACAATCCAGGGTTAGTCTCCTTAACAGGATTTTGTTTTTATGATTTTCAATAAATGACAGCGTATAAACTAACCACGTCGGTGTTTTATTTTATTGAGTCGTTTGAAACTACTAATCACGTCAGTAGTTATTTATCGTCGTGATAAATATATAATGTCGTCGATTGCTACTTTATTTCGTCGTGTGAAATATTATAATACGTCGTTTTTGTAAATAACCGTCGTTTTTATATTAATTTTGTGCAGCCGTCATTGAATCTTGCTGATTGTGAGAGCAAAGAGGGAAACCGTCTATTTTCTGGATCCTCTGCCCAGAAATCGTGTGGTCGATGAAGAGGGCAAAAACATCGTGAACAGTGCTATAAAAATATATAATTCTCACATAGCCAGATCAGGCCGTAAAGCAGTAATTTGGAAAACTCTGTCAGGCACACCAAAGCAACCCATCAGTGTCGAATGCGGGTATTATGTGATGCGCTTCATGAGGGACATCATCATGGATCCTTCCTTGGGGTTTGAGAAGAAGGTAAGAAGAAATTACCTTCATACATTTTACGTCGTTTTTTGTATTATCAACGACAGTCATGTAAAATTACCGTTGTTGAATAGATATACTACGTCGGTTATGAAAAATATCGTCGTCTGTGATTGAATTTCTTTTTATTTATAAACCCTAATAGTCATTGTTTATGCAGTATGCCAAGGGAAAACAGGAAGCGCCATACCCCCAAGAAGCAATTGATGAAGTCCGGAATGAATGGGCAGAGTTTGTTTGCCTTCACATGGAATAGGGGAATTATTGAACACTTGATATTTATGTATAATGTACAAATTTTGTCTATAATATATAATGTAAAAATTTGTTGAGGTTTTCTTAAATTAAAAAAAAAACAAACATACAAATTGCGTAACCGACGTGTAATACTTTTCTAACGACCTAATAAAGTCAAAAACCGTCGTTTTTTGTTATTTCGTTTTAAACAAATCCGACGTAAAAGGATATTTAGACGACGTTCTTTGAACAATTGAGTCGTTTATGGTTTACAACGTCTTCAATTTCTTAAGGGTTCAGGGTAGTACTTTGTAACGACAGCGGTTAAGTTGTGGAATATATATTTTACGTCGGATAGTTAAATATCCGCCATGGTTTCTCATTTAAACGACGTCATTTTAACAACTTAGTCGTCTATTAAAATTTACAACGTCTACAATTTATTAACACCGACGTGGTTTGTTGTTGTGATAAGAATATTTTATTATTTTTATATCAAAATATTCAAAATAAATTTAAAATAAATCAGAAAAATGCAAAGTCAACTCCTATGAAGTCATTGATATATTTTCTTCCCCCTAAACCTTGAAAAAATTCATTTTGAATAACAAAAATTTAAAATGACCATCCAAAATAAAATTGTTTTGATGAGTCATAAAATCACTTCTAGTTTTATGGTTTAGAGTTTAGAGTCTAGGGTTGTTATTTATTGGGGTTTATTTTTAAAGTATAATTTTTGGGTAGTCTAGGGTATATATTAGGCTGTAAAACCATAAACCCTTTTATAAACTTAAAATTTTAAATTATATAATTTAGTTTTAAGGGTTTAGGGTATTAATTTTTAACGACGGTGGTTGAGTCGTGGAATACATATGTTACGTTGTGCAGTAAAATATCCGACATGGTTTCTACTTTAAACGACGTCATTTTAATATGTAAGTCGTCTATTATAATTTACAACGTCTTCAATTTCTTAACCCTGGTTTGTTATTGTGATAAGAATATTTTATTATTTTTATATCAAAATATTCAAAATAAATTTAAAATAAATCAGAAAAATGCAAAGTCAATTCCTATGAAGTCATTGATATATTTTCTTCCCCCTAAACCTTGAAAAAATTCATTTTGAATAACAAAAATTTAAAATGACCATCCAAAATAAAATTGTTTTGATGAGTCATAAAATCACTTCTAGTTTTATGGTTTAGGGTTTAGAGTCTAGGGTTTAGAGATTAGGGTTGTTATTTATTGGGGTTTATTTTTAAAGTATAATTTTTGGGTAGTCTAGGGTATATATTAGGCTGTAAAACCATAAACCCTTTTATAAACTTAATTTTTTAAATTATATAATTTAGTTTTAAGGGTTTAGGGTATTAATTTTTAACGACGGTGGTTGAATCGTGGAATACATATGTTACGTCGTGCAGTAAAATATCCGACATGGTTTATACTTTAAACGACGTCATTTTAATATGTAAGTCGTCTATTATAATTTACAACGTCTTCAATTTCTTAACTCCGACGTGGTTTTTTAGTCGTCTTTATATCAAAATATTCAAAATAAATATAAAATTAATTCGAAAAATGAAGCGTCAAAATAAACGGCGTTACGTTCAGTGTTTCTGTCGTGGAATATTACATTTACGTCGGTTCTTGTAGAACTTTCGCCATGGTTTTTCTTTCGACGTTTTAAAGAGCGCGCTCTCTAAAAATTTTCGCGCGACCTAAATTTTTTAGATTTGGCTCTTATTCTTATACTTCTAACCCTGAACCCTAAAATTTTCAGATTTCGCGCAACATAACATTTCGCTCTCTCACTTCTGCTCTAATTAAAAGTTGCACTCTCCAGGCTCCGTCGAATCTGTGAGCTCGTCCAACCTGTAAGTACAAACCCTATCTTCCCCTTGTAAATTCATTGAATGATCACTACTACAAAAAGTGAAAAAGACGACCAGAAAACAACGACGGTCTAAGTGAAAACCGTCGTGGTTTTTAAAAAGACGACGGTTCTAAAAACACCGTCGTGTAATACAACCTTAGACAACTAAAAAATGGAGATTCAAATGGCTGTTCAAAAACAACGACGTACATAATTAAACAACCGACGTCTATTTGAAACAGATTTCCGCAGTGTAAAATCAATGCCAACAAAGAACGGCAGAAGTTATGAATCGACCGACGTAGAAAGTAAAGACGACGATTTCAATAAAAACCGCCGTTTTTACTCATAAAATAACACGACGAGGTTTTCGTATAAGACGCCGTATAATTACAAACAAATCCACGGCTTTAAAATACAAAATATCGCCGTATTAAATTAATGTACAACGACGGAAAATATAAATATATGGACGTCATTCTCGTATAGTTCTACGACGTTATCTTTAAATCGTACAATAAAATTTAACGTCGTATTTATTCATTTTATACGTCGTACCTTTAATTTTAACCGTCGTCTTAATAAGAATTTTTGTTAACAATTTTTTCTTTGATTTTCTTATCCTACGTCGGTAGATCTACTTAATGACAAGAATTGAAATAACCACGACGGTTTATATAGAAAACCGCCGACATAATCAGATTTGTCTGAGATCCAAAGGGTTACGAAATCTTACCAGATGGAACTCTGTTCCACATCATAATCTTAACAGATGACACAGATTTGCAATCAGAGAGACAATTTTTTGGAAGTTGATGATGTGTGTGCGTTTGTGTATCTACAAATATTATACCTAACGTCGTTGCAAATTTGCAATCAGAGAGACAATTTTCAACGACGGTTATATTATACCTAACGACGTTTAAAAAACAAATCAACGTCGCTAAACAAATATATTACGTCGTCTTAGTCTTACTTAAGACGACGAAAAACGACGATAGTAATAAAAAAACAGTCATTGTTTTTATATTCTTATTTTATTTAAATCTGTCCTCCAAAAAAGAAACTTTACATATTCCAGAACATTAATTTCCTTCATTTTAAATTTCCTCCGGAAAAAAAAACTCTATTTATAACGCACTGTAATTGGAAAATAAACTGAAAAGTCACGGGAAAAAAATTTCTATTCATAATTTAACAATTCAAATCCACGTCGGTTATATTAAACCTAACGACGTTAAATGAAAAGATTCCACGTCGCAAAACAAATATTGCGTCGTGTTAGTTTATGGTTTCTTTAATAGTTTCAGTTTCTTTAACAGTTTGGTCCTTTATCTTTCTGCAGGACTTGTATAGTTCAAAGCATTGACTTGTATAGTTCAGAGTATAGTTCAAAGCACTGATTCGATTGCTCATGCTTTATCGCATTCATGAAGCCATTCCTAGTATTAAGCATTCCTGTGAAGTCATCCTTCAAGTTTCGAATGGGAGAACTTGGTCTGTTGGTTTGAGCAAAGGAAGGCCCAGATTCAGGCGTGGTTGGATGGACGTTGTGCGTGACAATCATTTGGAAGTTGGTGATCTGTGTCTTTTTGTGTTGATTTCCAGCAAAAGTACACCTTTATTTGATCTTGTCATTTTCCGCTCTGGAGAAGATGCAAAGTGCACCAATGATGGGGAGCAAATAGTACCTACGAAGGAAGAAACTGATAAACTGGTGGGTGAGTTAGGCGGTCAAAATATTCGAGATGGGTGTGAAGATATATGGATTGAATGATGCTTATATAATTGGCAGTGTATGACATTAATTTTGTAATATATTGTAATGTGATTTCTTCACTTTCTACGTTCAAATAAAACACGACGTTATTGTGAACCAGTTATTCAGCATATTTACCGACGTCTTAAAGCAACGTAACAATGAAGAACCACGACGCTATTGTGAAGCAATTATTCAGGATATCACGTCGGGGAAGGATTAAGAACCGCCATGTAATTCAAAATAACACGACTCCAATCCCATAATACCGACGTCTAAAAAACGAGATATATAATTTGAACGTTAAAAAATACGACGTCATCATATATTTTCCACGTCGCAAGTTCTTTTATAAACGAAGAGGAACGAAATGAATTCTGACGGTAATTCATTATAACCGCCGTCTAATATCAATTAAACGACGTTATTTGTAATACGGCTCTCATCATAATCAACGCCGTCTATATGTTCTGTAATACGGCTCTCATTTATTTGGAACCGACGTTGTTTAGAAGTTCAACGTCGTCTATATTAATAAGTGCGTCGTGAGTAATGAATACATATAAATACAACGTCGACTACATAAATGCCACCGACGTTGTTTCGCATTTCAACGTCAACTATATAAATACATACGTCGTAAATAATGACACTGACAACTATTTCCACGTCATCTTTTTTAGAAAAATCGAAGTGGAAAATTTATTTCACGACGGTTGTTTGTAAGTAAGAGACGTAGTATATTTCAATAACGTCGTCTTCTCATGTATTTAAAGACGTCATATTTTTTCTTGTCGTGAAAATTATATTTGACGGCGTAGTGTCTTAGTTGTCGTCGTTGTATGTCTATCTTGCGGCCTTGTTCTTTTAATATGTGTCATATTTTTCCTTTTTAACGACGGTGATTTGTTTGAGTTGGTCCTCTATTCTCATCCTCGACAATTTTTTAGAACTTTAGCAGACTAAACACGTCTGTTTTTATTTTTTTTTCGACGTTGTTTTATTTAATAACGTCTAATATTTATCGTCGTTGTTTGTTTCTGAAAATAGGACGTATAAATTTTGTAATACGACTCTCATATATTTGTAACCGACGTTGTTTCGTTGTTCAACGTCTACTCTATAAATACATACGTCGTAAATAATGACACTGACAACTATTTTCACGTCATCTTTTATAGAAAAATCGAAGTGGAAAATTTATTTTACGACGGTTCTTTTTATATAGGCGACGTAGTAGGTATCAATAACGTCGTCTTCTAATGTATTTAAAGACGACATATTTTTTATTGTCGTGAAAATGATATTTAACGGCGTCTTATTTTAATTTTTGTCGTTGTATGTCTATCTTGCGGCCATGTTCTGTTAATATGTGTCATATTTTTCCTTTTTAACGACGGTTTTTTTAGAGAGTTGGTCGTCTATTCTCATCCTCGACTGCTTTTTTAGATCTTTTTGCAGTACAAAGACGTCGTTTTGTATTTGTTGATGACGTTGTATATTGTAACAACGACGGTGATTTAGCGTCGTGGTTTATGAGGGAAAAGATGACGGTGGATTCCACGACCATTGAAAAACTGAATACACGACGGTGATTTACCGTCGTGTTTTTGCTTTTTTGTAGTAGTGGATATTAGGTTGTTTTGTTAAAGGGTTTTAGGTATATGCTTTGCGATCTGTTAATAATGTGCTTATAGGTATGGGTTCATGGATTTTCTGTTTAATGGGTTCATGGATTACATTATCTGTTATGTTGAATTGGGAATGGATTTAATTTTGTCGGATCTTTTAATCACCCTATGTTATGTTGAATTGGGAATGGATTTATTGTTTTCATGCTTGGTTTCATGTATATGTTGGTTTCTTGCTTGGTTTCATATATATGTTGTGTTCTTAATGGGTTTTGGGTTCTTGAAAATAAACTGAGACACGACGCCTTTTTAGGCATACGACGACGATTACACGACGGTTTTTTTAAACTACCGTCGTTGTATTACTTATACACGACGGTTTTTTCATAAACCGTCGTTTGTATTACTTATATTAGACGACGTCTGTTGAAAATCCGTTGTCTATATATGCCAAATACGTACGTCTGTTTTTGTTTAAAACCCATCGTCTCTGTTGTGTATTACTGTTGTGTTCCTTCCAAGTGCCAATATATGGTTAGTATAATGGTACAAGTAAGGGTGTCGAACCACAGGGACCGATTGGACCTCTATAAATTACTAGTTTTGAAAGAACCCTAACTAAAAATGAAAGTGACAATTTGAAAGCAGTTTTTGTGTTGTAAATGAAAAATAACTTCAAATGCAAAAAGAATGTAGTAGTGAATAATATATTGATGTGGAAAGAATAGGGAAGAGACCAGGGATTTCGAATTCACCATTGCAAAACTAATTCCATGTTTATAAAATTAAACCGTACTCAACTACCAACCTGTTTCCAGAGTTCGTTTTACATATATATGATCAGCCATATGATGTGTGGTTTTGATCAAATTCTCCTAATCTGCAACCTAGTTGGGATGTTCAACTTTGGTTCCAAGTTAAGAGTCATTAGCATGCAAGAAAACGTTAAAGAACCAAAGAAAATACACAGCATGATGTTTGCATAGCATTCTCTTCATTCATTCACATGTCTAACAAGATTAAGCATGATGTTTACTATAACCTTGTCTAGATAATCTGTAGGCAACTCTAATGGTGATCAAACATTAAAATTGACAAACAAATTGAACAATAGATTCAGTGAATGAAACAAGAAACAGATTGATGAACTGAATACTTTAAATTAGAAACATGGATCAATGTTGCAAGGCTACATCGAAATCCCTAGCTATGAATTTAGTTACACATCATGTTCAAAGAGATTAAAACAAAAATAAACAACATGAGGGAAAATAAATTCATGAGAGGAAACCCTTGAACCAATTCTGATGTTGAACTTCTCCAAGAACCACCTCTTGCGCTGAGTCCTGATGGTGGAAATATATGGACGGCTAGGGTTTTAGTGTGCATGAAAGGAGAGAATAACCAAGAAGTCAGATCTAGGGTTGTGAAATTCGTCCAAAATAAATAGGGGTTTTAGAAGTGGCTAAAAGGCAAGTTTTTATGGGGTAAACAAGGCTGCAAGATGTTCCAGAGATATCCTAATGAATCAGCCTTTATTTTGCACGTTTTTGCCTTATTTGGCACCTCCAAATCAGGCTAGAAATCCCCATTGCTTTCCCATTCCGCTCTTAGTCTTCAAACAAGCCAGGTTCGCCTTGCATTCTTTATTTGGACTTCAAAACAGGTCACGAAACTTGTTTCCACGTTTGAATAAGGGTCAGCTCCAAAAATGGCATGTTTTCATTTCTTTTGCCTTCAACTTGATCCTAAAGTATATGCAACTGCATACTAACACAAAATAGGATAAAACGCAACAAGTTTAACTCAAAAACATCACAAATATACTAGAAATGGATGGTATAAATGTATAAATATATGAGTTATCAATTACTTGCTATTAGATCTTTGTATAATCTGCTATAGTGATGGTCATTGCCTGTATTTTCACTTTATTATAGATAATAGGTTATAGTGTCGGAGATGGATAAGTCATGGATGCACTCGGATAGAAGATCGAAGGCATATGAGTTTGGGGTGGAAGCATTTTTGAACTTTGCTGTAGAAAATCTTCTAACTACAACACATATCCGTTGTCCATGTGTTAAATGTGTTAATTTGAAGTTGTTTGGGGTTGGAATTATAAGGGATCACTTATACTTTAATGGAATTGACCAAAGCTATAAGAATTGGACATTTCACGGAGAACCTTGGGAAGCAACTACTAATGCTAGTAGAAATGTTGAAGAAGATGATGGCCATAGTAGGTACAGTTTTGTGTCTGAAGAAATTGATATGGATGATAATGATTTTGGTGATTTTGGTGATTTTGGTTCCGATCCGTATGAGTTTGCCAATGTGATTGGGGATGGAGATCAACCAGTGTACCCTGGTTGTAGAAAGTACACGAAGTTATCGGCATTAGTGAAGTTGTATAATTTGAAGGCAAAACATGGGATGAGTGATGTCTGTTTTACAGAATTATTGATACTTCAAGGCGATTTGCTTCCAGAAGGAAATACAATACCAACCTCTATGTATGAGGCTAAAAAGACTTTGTGTGCATTGGGGCTGAGTTATGAGAAAATGCACGCATGCCCCAATGATTGCATCTTGTATAGGAAGGAGTATGAGGATTCAACTAATTGTCCTACTTGTGGTATCTCAAGGTGGAAGGAAGGCAAAGATTCAATCTTGAAAGAGGGTGTGCCAGCGAAGGTGGTGTGATATTTTCCTCCAATTCCAAGGTTTAAAAGGATGTTTCAATCACATGAGACAGCTAAGAGTTTGACTTGGCATGCTGCTAGAAAATCAATTGACGGTCAGATGTCTCATCCGGCGGATTCCCCGTCTTGGAAACTTCTTGATGATAAATGGCCTGAGTTTGGTAATGAGCCGAGAAACTTGAGATTGGCTCTTTCATCTGATGGATTCAATCCCCACAGTTCTCTAAGTAGCAGATATAGTTGTTGGCCGGTTATCTTAGTTACATATAATCTCCCTCCATGGCTGTGCATGAAACGAAAGTTCATGATGTTAACCTTATTGATTTCCGGTCCTAAACAACCCGAAAATGATATAGACGTCTACTTGGAGCCTTTGAATGATGATTTAAAATCTTTGTGGGATGGGATTAGAGGAGTGTATGATGCACATAATGGAGAATACTTTACACTAAGAGTTGCATTAATGTGGACAATTAATGATTTCCCCGCCTATGGAAACTTATTTGGTTGTGTTGTTAAAGGATATAAAGCTTGTCTAATATGCGGCGATGATACACCTAGTCACAGGTTGAAAAATGGCCACAAAATTTGTTACATTGGGCATAGAAAATGGTTACCAATCAATCATCCATGTAGGAGGCAACGTGCAACTTTTAATGGGAAACCTGAATATGGCATACCTCCCGAGCCATTAACCGGAGAAGAAGTGCTGCATATGGTTGAAAATGGTGACAGAGTTTGTTGGAAGAAGAAATCAATATTCTTTGATCTCGAGTATTGGAAATACCTTCCTGTGAGGCATGCCCTAGATGTTATGCACATTGAGAAGAATGTTTGCGATAGTATCATTGGTACATTGCTGGAGATCCCTGGAAAAAATAAAGATGGGATTGCTGCTCGATTAGATTTATTGAACATGGGGGTCAAAACTGATTTGCAACCCGAGTATGGAGAAAGACGTACTCATTTGCCTCCTGGGCCTTGGAATTTGTCAAGAGCGCAGAGAAGAGAGAGGTTTGCAATTCTTTCTATGGTATGAAGGTCCCTGAAGGTTATTCTTCAAATATTAAAAATCTTGTATCTTTACAAGATTCAAGACTTCTTGGCCTTAAATCACATGATTGTCATACCTTAATGCAACAATTGCTCCATGTGGCAATTCGTTCTGTTTTGGAGAAGCCTGCAAGGTATGTAATAACTCGTTTGTGCTTCTTCTTCAATGCTATATGTGCAAAGACTGTTGATGTTTCCAAGCTAGATAAGTTGGAAGAAGATGTAGTAGTTACTCTGTGTTTGCTTGAGAAGTACTTTCCCCCTTCATTATTTGATATCATGGTTCATCTAGTAGTACATCTTGTCAGAGAAGTTCGTCTATGTGGGCCAGTATATTTTAGGTGGATGTATCCGTTTGAAAGATATATGAAAGTGCTGAAGGGGTATGTTCAGAATCGTACTCGTCCCGAAGGTTGCATTGCTGAGCGGTATATAGCTGAAGAAGCGGTAGAGTTTTGTACTCAGCATTTATCTGATGTTAGTACAGTTGGAGTGCCTTCAAGCCAAAAGATGGGAGTTTCAAAGCCATTATCAGGTTGCATAGTGAGCGTAGTTGATCAGGACCTGTTGAATCAAGCACATCTATATGTCTTGGAGAATACGGAGGAAGTCCTACCTTATATCGAGTACGTATGAGTTTTATTCTTTAAGTTTCCATTTTAAATTATTTCTTATGTTTATCTTATATATTTGGGACCGTAATGCTTGAATTTTTCGTGTCATGTAGGCAACATATGATCCACATCAAGACTGCTTATCCAAAATTTATAAAGAGAACAAAGTGGCTGCAGGATAAGCACAATAGCACTTTCATTCAATGGCTACGCTTCAAGGTATATGTTGTTGAATAACATATTTCTCTTTTAATTTTCTTCTTATTTCTATGTTAGATTGAATTAAGGTATGATTAATTTGCAGGTTCAAAGTGAACTTGAGGAAGACAATCATGGCGTATCAGAAAATTTAAGGTGGCTAGCAGCTGGTCCAAACATGGCAGTGCCATTATATAGGAGCTATCTTATTAAAGGTATTAAATTCAATATCAAGGCACAAGATGATGTGCGGACAACTCAAAATAGTGGAGTTTATTTACTTGCACATACCATGCAAGTTGCTAGTGCCAAGGATAAAAACCCAATTCTCTCAAATATGGGTTTCTATGGTGTCATTCAAGAAATTTGGGACCTTGACTACCAAAAGTTTACAATCCCAGTCTTTAGGTGTGATTGGATAGATAGTTCTGGTCTTGTAGTCGACGAACTTGGATTTACCCTTGTAAATTTGAGTAAAATTGGACATAGGAATGACCAATTTGTTTTGGCTTCTCAAGTCAAACAAATATTTTTTGTTGACGACCCGATGCATCGTGGTTGGTCGGTAGTGTTATCAATGCCTAATAGAGAATATAATGATGTTATTGGTGATGAAGTCTTAGGTGATGTGATAATTGAGTGTGAGCCATTTACTAGAGGGATGCCAAATGTTGACACATTTGATGAACTGGTGGGTGAGTTAGGTGGTCAAAATATTCGAGATGGGTGTGAAGATATATGGATTGAATGATGCTTATGTAATTGGCAGTGTATGACATTAATTTTGTAATATATTGTAATGTGATTTCTTCACTTTCTACGTTCAAATAAAACACGACGTTATTGTGAACCAGTTATTCAGCATATTTACCGACGTCTTAAAGCAACGTAACAATGAAGAACCACGACGCTATTGTGAAGCAATTATTCAGGATATCACGTCGGGAAAGGATTAAGAACCGCCATGTAATTCAAAATAACACGACTCCAATCCCATAATACCGACGTCTAAAAAACGAGATATATAATCTGAACGTTAAAAAATACGACGTCATCATACATTTTCCACGTCGCAAGTTCTTTTATAAACGAAGAGGAACGAAATGAATTCCGACGGTAATTCATTATAACCGCCGTCTAGTATCAATTAAACGACGTTATTTGTAATACGGCTCTCATCATAATCAACGCCGTCTATATGTTCTGTAATACGGCTCTCATTTATTTGAAACCGACGTTGTTTAGAAGTTCAACGTCGTATATATTAATAAGTGCGTTGTGAGTAATGAATACATATAAATACAACGTCGACTATATAAATGCCACCGACGTTGTTTCGCATTTCAACGTCAACTATATAAATACATACGTCGTAAATAATGACACTGACAACTATTTCCACGTCATCTTTTTTAGAAAAATCGAAGTGGAAAATTTATTTCACGACGGTTGTTTGTAAATAAGAGACGTAGTAGATTTCAATAACGTCGTCTTCTCATGTATTTAAAGACGTCATATTTTTTCTTGTCGTAAAAATTATATTTAACGGCGTAGTGTTTTAGTTGTCGTCGTTGTATGTCTATCTTGCGGCCTTGTTCTTTTAATATGTGTCATATTTTACCTTTTTAACGACGGTGATTTATTTGAGTTGGTCGTCTATTCTCATCCTCGACTATTTTTTAGAACTTTAGCAGACTAAACACGTTTGTTTTTATTTGTTTTCGACGTTGTTTTATTTAACAACGTCTAATATTTATCGTCGTTGTTTGTTTCTGAAAATAGGACGTATAAATTTTGTAATACGACTCTCATATATTTGTAACCGACGTTGTTTCGTTGTTCAACGTTTACTCTATAAATACATACGTCGTAAATAATGACACTGACAACTATTTCCACATCATCTTTTATAGAAAAATCGAAGTGGAAAATTTATTTTACGACGGCTGTTTTTATATAGGCGACGTAGTAGGTATCAATAACGTCGTCTTCTAATGTATTTAAAGACGTCATATTTTTTATTGTCGTGAAAATGATATTTAACGGCGTCTTATTTTAATTTTCGTCGTTGTATGTCTATCTTGCGGCCTTGTTCTGTTAATATGTGTCATATTTTTCCTTTTTAACGACGGTTTTTTAGAGAGTTGGTCGTCTATTCTCATCATCGACTGCTTTTTTAGATCTTTTTGCAGTACAAAGACGTCGTTTTGTATTTGTTGATGACGTTGTATATTTTAACAACGACGGTGATTTAGCGTCGTGGTTTATGAGGGAAAAGATGACGGTGGATTCCACGACCATTGAAAAACCAAATACACGACGGTGATTTACCGTCGTCTTTTTGCTTTTTTGTAGTAGTGTTGCCATGGTATGTCTTGATTTGCTTTACTTCGCGTGAATTTATTTATTTTTTTGTTCGTGATTGACAGACTTCTATATTCTACTTACAGTTGACGTGATTAGTAAAAGGTTTGATCTCGAGCTGGACATGGCTAAAGTTCGCCAAGCCATAAACATCCTATAGAAAATTCGCGAGTGGCATTGGTTGTTGAGCGAGCAAAAAAAGGTGGTCTGCCCCCAACTAAAGATGTTGAGATGGAAACAACATGATCTTGACTCGAATGATCAATTTGATGAAAGGGAGGAGTCCTCAACCGGTGTTTTTGAAAAGAGGAAGCATGTTCCTGAGGGATCCAATGATGAAGCTAATGTCGGTGCTTACAAGCTGGGCTACTTGGATTTTAAGAAAGGGGCTGCTTCACTGTACCTCATTAGAGATGAAAAGGTTGAGTTGCTTTTTCCAGAGGAGTCTCCTGTTGAAGGTGAGCAAGATACCGTCACAAACACAGATGCAGCTGAGGAGTAGGTAGCCGATGAGGCTGGAGCCGGAAAACATGTTGCTGAGGAGAATGCAACTGAGGAGTAGGTAGTCGATGAGGCTGAAGCCGAAGAGAATACGACAAAGGAGACTGGAGCTGAGGAATACGTCAACAAGGAGGAGTCTCTTACTGAAGTCTCAAAGTAGATGAAGTCTAAGAGTTAACCACTTTATATGTTATGCTAAACTTGGGCCTATTGGCCGCTTATTAATATATTTATTTATGGATCTGTTGATCGCCTGTTGTTTGTTGAGTTTTGGGTTTGTTGACTGTTTTTTGTCGCCTGTTGGCATTTTGAATGTGGGTCTGCTGATCGCTTGAGTGGCCTGCTCGCACTTTGAATGTGGGTCTGTTGACCACTTAGTTGGGAAACTATAGCTGGAGCTGTGAGTTGTTTCTTACTTGGGTCTGCTGACTGCTTGGTTGGACAACTATAGCTGGAATTGTGAGTTGTCTCTTACATGGGTCTGCTCACCTCTTGGTTGGGAAATTGTAGCTGGAGCTATGAGTTGTCTCTTACATGGACCTGTTAGCTGCTTGGTTGGGCAACTATAGCATGAGCTGTGAGTTGTCTCTTACATAGACGTCCTGGCCGCTTGGTTGGGCAACTATGGTCGGAGCTGTGAGTTGTCTCTTATTTGAGGGATAATAAGCTTGACTGACTATAGGAACAAATATTTCGGCATCTAATCACAAGGCATTACGTGGATAAGAAGAATATCTCTTAGGTTAATATAAAGTCTGACGGATAGAGCAACCCCTTTCAACTGATTTCTTTCAAGATCCACCTACAAATGCAGACCATTCTTCAACGCCCTAAAGAAAAGACAAAGAGACAAGTGGGATGAAAAGGGCAAAGCAGCCTACCAAGACTTAAAGGCATACCTGACTTCACCTCCCCTGCTTTCAAAACCTAGCCAGGCGAAGATTTTTCACCTACCTGATGTTGTCCAACTCAGCAATCAGCTCAACTTTCATTTGAGAAAAGCGGGGGGCACGACATCCGGTATTCTACAAGTCAAAATCTCTCCTCAATGTAGAAACTCGCTATTCCAAAAATGGAGAAGCTCATTTTCTCCTTTGTAGTTTTCCGCAAGAAAGTTAAAACCTTATTACCAAGCTCACTGGATCATTGTCATGATCGAATTTCCTTTGAGATTGATTCTCTACAGCCCTGATGCAACTCAACGACTTATGAAATAGCTATCGAACTCAGTCAGTACGACCTCCTCTACTGGCTGAAGACTACTATAAAAGCCCATGCTTTAGCAGATCTCATTGCAGAGTTCACTCCATCAGCCAAATAAGAGAAGTTGGTCATCAAAAACAAGGAAAGTTTGAGAGCATACAAGGCCCTTCCGCTGATCCTGACCTACCCAAAGAAAAATGGTAGTTGCCCATAGACGGAGTGTTCAATCACAATAGAAGTATAACAAGCATCGTCATAATCTCCCTGGGCGGAACTTTGTTGGAGCAAGCCATCGCACTTGGCTTCCTAGCTTCAAACAACAAAACTGAGTACGAAGTATTGCTCGTTGGTCTGCGCTTAGGAAGAGAATTGTCGATCAAGAGGTTAGCCATCTACTCAGATTCCTAGCTGATCACCAATCAAGCTTCAGGAGAATACATGGCGAAACACCCAAGGATGATCCAATACCTTGACAAAATTCAAAAGCTTTTTGAAGGCATTCCCTACCTTCACCATTTAACAAGTTCCCCGGGTAGAGAACACACATGTAGATACACTAGCAAGCCTAGGATCAGCGTTGGACACCCAGTTAGACATTCAATTATGGTCGAGCACCTTGATCAGTCAAGCATCGAAGAGGTAGAGTAGCCGGACCTAATACAGATCAATGAGGACCTCAGTTGGCAAGACCCCATCCTTGATTACTTGGTTAAAGAAAATTTTCCAAGAAAGAAGTTCGAGGCTAGAAAAATTGAGCAGAAAGCTGCAACATACTACATGAAGGACAACAAGCTTGTTTATAGATCAGATTCTGATCCCCATCTCACCTACATCAAGTACCCGTAAACTCTCGAAGTGCTATGTAAAATCCACGATGGCGAGTGTGGCAACTACTCTGGGATAGATCACTCACCTAGAAAGCATTAAACATAGGTTACTTCTGGCCTACCAAGCACTATGACTCTACAGAGTATGTCAGAAGATGTGATCGATGTCAATGCTACAAGTTGGTCCTAAGTCTATTAGCCGAGGTGTACCATCCGTAGAACAGTCTATGGCCATTCATGCAATGGGCCATTGACTTAGTGGGTCCTATATCACCGACTACTTTACTAAATGGATTGAGGCTGAAGCTCTATCCTCTACTAAAGAAGCCGATGTGGAGTGATTTGTCTACAAGAACATCATTTGTCGGTTCAGCTGCCCACAAACGCTAGTCACCATCAACGAATCTCAATTCATTGGTAAGCAGATCATCGAATTATTTTCCCAAAGATTGAGAGGTGCAGAGGGAAAATGGGTAGACAAGCTGCCTAGAGCCCTATTGGCTTATTGCACTATCAAAAGGAGATCAATCGGTGAAATCCCATTTTCCTTAGCCTATGAAACTGAAGCAATCATTCCTCCTCATATCATTGTTCCATCCATGAGCATTGAGATGGGCAGGAATGATTAGAATTTTGAGTAGATGAAGACCAACCTTGACTTGCTCTAGGAATAATGGGAACATGTCATCGTTTGAGTTACAGCTTATCAATAGCAATTGATGTCCTACTACCACAAAGGAGAGCAACTTAGTTCCCAGCAGATGAATGAGTCCACTCCACTTGAGTTCAAAGAAAGTTAACATTTTCATTCAATGAAGTGTTTGGGAAAAATAACCCTCGATAGAGGAAGGCACCCTTCAAGTAAGGGTGGATAAAAATAACCATTGACAGAGGAAGACACTTTTTACGTAAGTGGTGGGTAAACATCCAAGTATCTTAAGGGAGACGCATGCCAAGCAGACCGTTGTCCAAAAGTATCCTCACGAAAACGCATGGTAATTACAAATAAAGCATCCTCTGGGAGTCGCAGAATAACCGCCATAAGCGTCCTAAGGAAGAAACATGACAACTGCTAAAAGCGTCCTAAGGGAGACGCATGACAACTGCTGAAAGCATCCTAGGGGAGACGCATGCCAAACAGGGCAACGTATGAAAAGCATCCTAAGAGAGACGCTGGACGACCGCCATAAGCGTCCTAAGGGAGACACATGCTTCTGTGTAAAAGTTTCCTAAGAGAGATAGATGACAACTGCTAAAAGTGTCATAAGGGAGAAGTAGACATTTATCCAAAAAAGTCCTAAGGGAGACGCATACATCTATCCAAAAAAATCCTAAGGGAGACGTAGGACAATATCCAAAACATGCTAAAGGAAAAACAGAAGAACACCCCTCAGGTAGTTGGTGGGTAAATATTCAAGCAGAACACTGGAGCGGTTCGCAAGACACAGTGCAAATTGAAGTTAAAGAAAGAACTGAAGTCTTCATAACAAAAGTGATCGACTGGCCAGAGTTCAATAAAGAACAGGTGATCAGCAGATCCAGATGTTCAAAAATATCAGTGAGCAACCGACATGCCCAAGTTCAGCAGATCAAATGAAGTGGTCAACTGAGACTAATACTTAAAGCTATGAAGCTTCAAAGAAGAAAAAAATCTTCATCTACTTTGAGACTTTAGTAGGAGACTCCTCTTTATTGACGTCCTCCTAAGCTACAGTCTCATCAACTGCATTTCTCTTCAGCTCCTATGTCATCGACCACCTGCTCATTAGCCTCGGCTACATGCTCATCAACTGCAGCCACCTACTCATCAGCTTTGGCTACCTACTCCATAGCATTAGCCTCTACCTTATCAGCTACTCCCTCTTTGGCTTCATCCTCCTTGATTGCAAGCTTATTAACCACCGCCTCACCAGCTACCTGCTCATCGGTCGTATTTATGTTCATGATGGTATCCTTCTTAGCTCAAGCAGAAGACTCCCTTTAAAAAAGCAGCTCAACCTTTCCATCACTAATTGGGAACATGCTTCCTCTTTCAGACGCACCGGTCGATGACTCATTCCTTTCATTGAGTTGATCATCCGAGTCGAAACCATGATGTTTCCATCTCTCAAAATCCCCAGCTGGGGGGCAGACCACCTTCATACTATCAAGGCCTGACAAGCTTTGGCCATGTCCGGTTTAAGATCAAGCCTTTTACTAATCTTGTCAAACTGCAAGCAGAAGACAGAAGACGGTTGGCCATAAGAACTCACATTAACAAAGCTTTGGATATATGGGTAAAGTAGATCAGCAGTTCGAGACATACCATAGCAAGACATTGCACCTGTCGACTAGCTCAACAGCTACCCAGTCCAAGCTAACCTAAACACAGCATAGCTGCTCGGCCAATCTCATGATATGCCTATACACCAAGCATGAATCTCAAAAGTCTCCTCCCTTCAGGAGCCCAAATCACAAAAGGAGCCCAACCTTCAGAAGGAAGCCTAGATGCAGTTGGAAAGCCTGATAAATATTTCCCATCTCCTTCATGCCACATAAGCGCGATGTAGAAACTGGGGGGCATTTGTGGGAACAAATATTTTGGCATCCAATCACAAGGCGTCACGTGGATAAGAAGAATATCTCTTAGGTCAATAATTGTGCTCCATTTAATTCGCCAATTATTTAGACAAAAAATAGAGATATCATCATCAATTAGGGATTTGATTCTTATTAAAATCCCTAATTGACTTAATCTCTCCATTTAAGGGAAAGAATAATTTCCTTCCTTACAGGAATTATTCTTTGAAAAACCTTAGAAGGCTAGAGCACTATAAATACATGGCTACATCACACATATGAGGTAATCTAATTTATACCCTTGAAATGCCCTCTCTCACGCCACTCTCTTCTTCACGGCTCTGGCTACTCTCATACATGGCTTACGCATATGAGGGCCTTTGGCCAAGACTCCCCCTGGTATAGTCTATTTACTCCAGTCTTTTTCGCAAGGATTGAGGAAGATGAGAGAGAAGGAAGATCGAAAATCGAGGAATCAACCCGTGAATATTCCCCTTGCAGAATTTTGCTCAAACACTGAACTCCTTCATGGATTTCTAATATATAAAGTCGAAACTCGTACATACTTAGTGGGAATAGAAAATCAACAGGAGTTAAAATTCTATTATCCTTAGGAATCATACGGAAAGGTGTCATGGGTTACATGATTAGAGTCCATTTTAATTGTTTTGATGCTAATTTGACAGATATGGATGTCCAATTTAGAGTTTTTCTTCTTGTAATAGGTGTCATGGGTTACATGATTAGACATGGATGTTTGTCATGACTTATGTGGTTGTTTTGCAGGTCTTCCCAAGAACTTAATGGGCTCTTATTATCTTAATTCTATTACTAGGGATGGAGTGGGTTGGTAATAAGGATACTTTTGGTATGATCAAAGATGAAGAAGTATCAAATAAATTAGGAAAAATCAATTGCTAACATGGAGAGTAATTAGGAATAACATGCTAAGGAAATTGGGTAGAACTTGAATCTCACCACCTTATTTTTATACGCTTGCTTTTATTTATTGTTTTTAGTTAATTAATCATTGAATCTCATTATTTAACTGTTCAAATAAAGTCTAGAGTTAATCACAATTAGTACTTGGTAAATTAAATCACTCTTTGAGGGAACGATATTTCACTTATCTCTAAACTATTGTGTGATTCATACGCTTGCGAAATTGCTCAACAACTTCCATTACCATGATTTAAGTATGTTATCATATTGATGTTCACATAAATCTTAGCACCAAAGGCTTCATGTGCAACATAAGGTCTTTTCCTCAGTCAACAAACTTTTAATTTAAACCTAGCCGAAGAAGATATGCAAAATTGGGTTGCAAACAATAGGACTATTATGGGTGCTTCATTCTTAAAGTACTACTTTTGGACTCTGATCACAATTGATTGCGCCCCACATGAAGTGGAGAGGAAAGCAATTACCCATCATTCCTTCCTTTATACTCTGATGTTTGCTTGCTACCAACACCACATGAACTCAACGTGTAAAGCAATCATTCAATATTCATTCATTTTTGACTTCTGATCAGTAGCCCTTGGAGTTTTCCTTCACCAAAAAAACCTGAAAACAAGTGAAAAGTAACAGCTAAAAGGAGAATAACGTTAGTGGGACTACTTGAAAGAAAAAGGAAAAAGGTGCATGTGATTAGGATCCAAAGAGATTTAAGAAAAGAAAGAAAATTTACCCACAACTTTCTTATCTGCCAAGTTATTTTAAAGTGGACTCTAGTACAACCAGACAGTGATTCTTAGCATGTGGTTTTAGCCTTTTTCTTTTTCTTCTGTTTCGAAATAATTTTTTATTTATAAAACTACAATTACTTATTATTATTAGTAAGCAACTGATCTATTGCAGGGACATGAAAGTGTTGGCACTAAAGATAAAAATGCATAATGCATTGTACCTGACCCCAAAAAATGCATAATGCATTTTACAAAATTGTTGCTGTTGATGTCTCCATCTTATTGTTGGAGCATGTGGTGGTGTGGGCCTTGGATTTTGGTTTTGTCTATTTTGGTGTCGCTTGCATAAAAGAGAGACTGCTTTTGTTAAAAATAAGGTTTTAGCAAATTCAGGACTTAAGTCCGTGATTGACGGTGCTAGAAAGTTTAGAAAGTAGGGAAATTTTGACTCGTTTGTGCTTGAAAACGGGCAGCAATTTACGAAGCGAATCACAAGAAAATATGAATAAGATGCTGAACCAACAAAACAAATTCAATATCAGTCATTTATTGGTCAATTTTCACAAGGTCTAAACTACAAGTTCCCTTTCTTTTGGGTTTTCTTTTCCATCCCTCTCTCTCGCTCACTCTCTGTTTTTTTTTTCCCCTCAACAAAATTGTTTTCTTTTCCTATGTACAAGTTACAATCCAGAGGACTGAAATGATTGAGAAAAAGCAAGCGCCACCTCTTCAAGCTTTCAGATAACTCCAATAAAAGATAGAGCCGGGAGCCCCAAAAACCTTGAACAAAAAACTGAGCAGTCAGCAGCCCTCTCTCCCTCACAAGGTGTAAAATCCATCAATACATAATATACAGAAATCATCTCCTTTCTTTGCCTCCTTTAACCTAAAAAAGCTGCGACTTGTCTCCCTCGTAAAGCTGTCAGAATTGTCTTTCAAAATTGGAATGCCATCAATTCAATGTCGCTGGGGGATTGATTATAGGCATTACTTGCTACTGGCTACTGATGACTCCTCTATTTCATCATAGTGGCTCTCTCTTTGGCACGGAAGTCATCCAAGCTACGGTATACTTCCCTGAGCAAACGATCCAATTCTGGATGTTTCATTAGAGGCTCTTTCTGATCCCGTTGTTCACGATAATGATGAAATGCCCTACACATACACAAGGAATTCAAAATATAAAAAGCTACTTAAATGCACATGCTTGGACGACAAAAGGATTACTAGCCAATCACCTATAATTCAAATTCAGTTCAGAACAGTTATACATGAAAATGACATAATTAAAGATCTTCAATTCCTTATGAAACGAGAGCATTTAAACAAAATTTAATACTTATAGTTAATGTTAGCTTTGTTATATGTATTCATCAATATAAGTGAAAGTGAGCCCTTCTATAAATCCTCTAAACTAAACGTTTTCATCTCCTTTGTATTATTACCAATTACCACAATATCATCTACATAAGGCTGCAAGTAATAAAGTCTAAACAGACTGGTTGTGGTGATATCCGTACTTCCTCATAGATTGCATAACTATGCCAAACCAAGCTTTAGGATGTGCTTCAACCTACACAGTGATTTTCTCAACCTACATGCACTTGCGCTTTAAAAAATGGTAGCAAAACTAGGAAAGAATTCCATTCACACTTCCTCAAGAACCCTGGGAAGAAAATCCTTCATATCAAAATGCTGGAGGCCAATTCCAAATCTGCAGCCAAGGATAGTAGAACCCGGATGGTATTGATCTTAGCCACAAGTTCAAATAATTCTTGACAATCTATTCTACAAGTCCATGCATAACTCTTCAATTGTTTTCGACCTTCGAATAAAACCGTCTACCTTCTGCTTCACCTACATATCTCCATTTGCAACCAACTACAAGTAGAGTTCTTTTCGAGACCTTCCATTCCTCAGCCACAGCAGCCTTCCAATTAGATTTTTCAGGAACATAAGGTGAGACATAGAGGACCAGGTCACAAAATCTTTATAAGATGGCGATAAATATTGATAAGACAAATACAGATGGTGACAAACAATAAGACACATGCTTAGATATAGGTTATGGTACAAAATTACCACAAAACTAAAACAATAATGAGGAGACTTGTGTTCACAGGAAATGGTAACCAGCAGCATTAGTCCCCTTGCTGGGAATCGAGTATCATTAACATGCACGTCCGTATCAGTTAAATCAATACCAAAAGGTCAACACATGGGTTGGATTCTGCAAACAACTTCAGGATTCACATGAATGGCAATTGATTGGTCAGTTGATTATTAGTCAACAGGTGCCTTAAGTGTCCAATTCACTACTTCCACGAAAGCATGGTTACCAACTACATCTCTGAAACTTTGGTAACTTATACCAGAACCTCCCTTAATCACACCACGCTCCCCCTGAAGAGAAGTTTCTGGTTCTCCTAAAATGTTTCTTCCCTAAATGAGATATCACCAAAAACAAACATTTTCAGCAAAGGACAGTGATAAAACTTTCCATTCTAAGTGGCAGAATATCCCAAAGATGTACACTTAAGGATACATGGATCAAACTTACCCCAGTGTTCTTTGTGGACATGGATATTCTAACAGAACCAAACACCTTATCAGGAATAGAGAGCTAAAATGGGACTGGGCTAAGAACCAAAAAGGGGCTTTGACGAAATTTAATTGATAAGATATGCAGTCGGGAGTTGCATCCCAAGCAGAGAGCTAACCTGAAATGGGATGCATTTGAATAAAAGAACGAACACAACCGAAGAACTACAATTGAAACAAGACCAGGATTTATAAGAAGAGCAAGAAAAAACAAGATTATATCTCATAAAATGAAAAGGGAACCAACAACAAAAAGTCAAACGACTTCGGGCATGGCCAGCTCCCATAGCGTGACGGGTGGCGCGTTCAAGGCTTGGGAACAAATTCACCGCCATATGGCTGACTGGCGATTACTAGCGATTCCGATTTCATGTAGGCGAGTTGCAGCCTACAATTCGAACTGAGGACGGGTTTGTGGAGTTAGCTCACCCTCGCAGGATCACAACCCTTTGTCTTGGCCATTGTAGCATGTGTGTCGCTTAGGGCATATGGGGCACAATGACTTGACGTCATCCTCACCTTCCTCCGGCTTATCACGGGCAGTCTGCTCAGGGTTCCAAACTCAAAGGTGGCAACTAAACACGAGGGTTGCGCTTGTTGCGGGACTTAACCCAACACCTTACAGCACGAGCTGACTACAGCCAAGATTTCATTTCAATTGGAATTTGGTTATTCACCATCTACGAGGATCCCCGCTAAGCATCCATAGCTGAATGGTTAAAGCACCCAACTCATAATTGGCGAATTCGTAGGTTCAATTCCTACTGGATGCACGCCAATGGGACCCACCAATAAGTCTATTGGAATTGGCTCTGTGTCAATGGAATCTCATCATCCACAAATAACGAATTGGTGTGGTATATTCATATCATAACATATGAGCAGTAAGAACTAGCATTGTTATTGAGTCTAAAACTCATAGGGAAGAAAATAGATTTATGGATGTAATCAAAAATGCGTTACCCCAGAAAGATCGAGAAACATATATAGCAAAAAAGATCAATAACCTATATACCCCTAAGAGACGCCAATTTTTATGCATAGAAACACCATCCTGTTAGGGTGTATATTTTCCTTGAAGGAAAAAAACACAGTTTATTACAAGAAAGCTATGTGCAAAAACGTAGATGAGCCACAAGGTCTCCATATACAGCCAGTCAAGTCTTGGAGTGGGGTTATAGGCTAGCATTGGTACAAGTAAAATTTCAAGGCCAAACAATCACAACAATGGCAGCAACAACAGGGAGGCAAGGCAGCATCCAGTGAACTATTCCATCTAAACCAAGTCTAGCAAGTAAACCTTAAATTTCTGCAGTCTGATACCATGCTATGATGTTAGATAAATCAATTTTTCTTAATCATCTTCATTTATGAAATTCTTTTTACAGCACGAGATTTCATGGAAATTAATCAAAGTCTTATTAACCTAATCACAAAATTAGGAAATCAATTTTTTTTTTTTTTGAATAGAAACATTGTACTGATAATCAAGATGAAAAATCCTCGATCAAACAAGAAGACCAAAAAAAAAGAAAGAAAGAGAGAAAAAAAAAAAATTGATTACAGGAAATCAATATTTTAATACACAAGGTTTCATGGAAATGAACCAAAATCTAGTTAACTGTATCAAAACACTGGTAAATTTTCTAATAGGAAATCCAATTTATTTAGTTATTTTATTTTTTATAATGAAGGTTAAGAATCTATAATTGACTATCCACTCCTCTTTCCATTTAATAACAAATTATTTTAATGTTTAATTCTTTCCTTCAAACATCAACAGAATTCTTAACCGAAAACAATATAATATGCTACAAAAGAACACCAAGCTCAAAGAAAAAAGCAGCCGATCTGCATAGACATCAGAAAGTTAAAGGAAGCTAGTTTTAAGAATAGTTACCAATACTTTTCAAGGCCATAGAGATTGCCTTTATGGTAAAACTCAACTGTGAGCTGTTCAAAGTCCTTATACAGATCCTCTCTAAAATCCTTCTCCAAACCATAACTGAAATAAGAATACATAGACCCACACATTAGTGCTAATGTACTGAAGAGAGAAACATACTTAGAATTCTTTGTTAAATAACTGAAAACACTAGTGAAGCTTAAAATTCAAGTGGGGACTGTAAATATTACTAAAACAATGTAAAGAGCACAATTTACCACTAACCTATAGAACCTGAAAAGGCACTCGACTCCATAATTATAACCAGCAGCAGCATCTTCATGTGCGTATTTCCGGAACTCATCATACATCGAAGAGTTGAACATGCTTCTTAGGAAATAAGACCAAAATCTATAGAGAGTATTCATTTCCTGCGTGGAAAGTAACAAGAAACACATCTCTCACTGCAAATCATGGTTATTGAAAAGAGACATGCATAAAAATCCAGACAATTTTATGTAGACAAACATGCATGACAAACTAAAATGAAAATCCCATTCGTATACTTCAGGCGTGGACCGAAACAGAGGCAGTGGCATTGACATTTAAAGTAACTGCCTTGAAACTCAATTGCAAAGAGAAACAGTTCAGTTACATCCTCACAAACAAACGTAAAGATACAACACTTACGTGGAGGTGGATTTGCAACTTTGATGAGTATAGCCAAGAAATCAATTAGCAATTCGTATAACAGAGGATAAAGAATACAAAATTATGTGGGATTGATTTCAGAAGAAATTGAATACTAAATTTAGGCGACAACAATCTAATCATAAATTAAAGCTTTCAACCAATAGAAAAATATTAAAAAAACTACTCTCATTTTTTTTCTTCTTTTAGTATTCTTGGAAAATGAAGTTCATATGACAACATAAGTTCAGATAAAAGTCTACCTCACTGCATCCAATTCCCAACTTCTTCCTGTCATTTAGGCAACGCTTATGATACTTTAGGTACCTAAAAGGAAAGGCAGCCATGTTAGATAACAAATTTATGCTCTCGCTCTCTCTCTCTCTCTCTCTCTTCCCCAACCCACTTTGCCCCCTGTCCTTTCTCTATCTGTCTCCTCTATTTCTGTATCTAACACACACACACACACAAGCATGTACACAGATCAAAATTACAAAATTACATCCCTTACTTCTGTTGTTTAAAACCATTTTCTTCTAGAAGCTGATGACTTGGATGCTGAAATGGTGGAAATGACTTTGGCACAGAACCCATCGGTGGACTACTGCTCGAGAGAAACCCATGGGGAGAAACACTCAATTTTGAAGACCTTGGTCTGTAAAATTAAAATCATATTTGGATTAGCTTTGCGGAATCACATCACCTAATATGTTTTGACACTAAAACATTAGCTAAAACATTAGCTTGGTGTTGCGACTATTGTCCCTTGATTTCGAGTTTTGTTAACTACAATTTCTCATCTCACAAGTAAGAAAAACAACTTCTGAATCACGAGGTAGAATTACTCTACTGAAGAAACAAATCCAAAATGTCATAAACAAAATAACATTCATTTCTGACTAACCCATGACTTTCAGGAGGCGTGGAACTAAAGAAAAAGCCAACAGAGTTACTTGGTGGACTTTCTGATATGATTCCTAGAGAGTTCCGAGCAGTTCCATAATTTCTAAAGTTGCTTGAGAAGAATCTCTGTCTATGGGATGACTGCTGATTTTGGAAGTTTTTACTTTGCTTCTTCCGGGAATTAGCACTTCCAGACTCTTCAATGCCAATACTACAGTTAGATATTTCCCCAGGCTTTAATTTTGAAAAGCCTTTGCCAACGTTTGATAATCTTGAGTTTGCATCTCTATTTTCATAGCTGGAGCTGTTCCTTTTACGATTTGATCTCTTGGTTTTCAGTTCCTGCTAATTGATCATATGTTAGGGCAGTGAAAGTACAGTAATTAACAAACTCCATTGGGGTTTTCTCAACCTGCTCATAGAAGTAAAGTCCATCATTTATAGCAGATGCGAGCTCATTGGAAATGGTTTTTGATTCTTCATCTCCAGTTTTAGATCCTTCACCGACTCTACTATTCTGCACAGCAAACAATGAAATGTCAAAATTATCAAAATGCTAAAGACATTAAATTAAAATCCCATGCATGAAACAAACGTAAAAGGACCTCACATTCAAAAGACATAAGTTCAAGAAACATCTCTTTGTATGAGATGAGGCAGTTGTTGCATGATTCATTGGTAGACAAGCAGATTAACACTTTTGATACGACAAAGATGCCTTCACAGCATATAGAAAACATACATGCTCTAAATCGCTATTTAGGCATTAAAGGAGTTGCGAAACTAGACAAGTTAGTTGCAATAAATGAAAGTGAATCTGACTGGGATAAGTTTGTTTATTTTTTGGGAAGAATATCCTGATGTTACCCCTGACACATCACCCTTTTCGTCTTACCACACTACAATCTTAAGCACCGGATATACGTCTGACGAGGTTGTATTTGCACCAACAGAAAACAGATATCAAATAATACATCCAATAACTCAGGGGGGTCGCATTCCTATGTGCAATACTAATATTACTTGTTATGCGTCTTGAGAACATTATATAGAGTTTACGTCTGTTAGATAGAGCATCCAACAAACTTATTGGCTAAGTGGAGAGGCCCAAGACTTTTTATTTATCTATTCGATAAAAAACATAATTTCATTGGCAAGGAACAGAGCAACTCAGAGGACAAGTTATCCACTAGACTAGCTAGAAAACGCTAGCTAAATACAACTAAGACTGCAAAACATAGCTAAGCAACAGGACATTATGCATTGTCATACAAGGCTTAACTTTATCAATGCCACATACTCTCAACACACACCCTCATGTGTGGTGTAACTGGAGCCAAACACATGGACTGGACAACTCATGTTGTGTCACATGGAGTGCGTGTGGCCATTGGGCTTGACACGTGAGAATACCATGTTAGACTTTGTTGGTTTACCACTATTTGCCAGAGCTTAAGCATGAAATATTTAGATTTACTTACAATATGATAAGAGTAATCAGCTTTTTCAAATATACATTTTGTTACTTAATGGCATACCTGAGTGACAATTACAAGTCTCTGGACATCCTGATCATTGACTACAATCTCATCATCTTCATCATCAATCCTTTGGACACCACTGTCATATGAAGAACACATACAATTAGAGGCCGAGCAAGCAGACACTACAACAACGAAGCAGATAGTAAGCTTGCATACCAAATTGCATGATCATAGTATTGTAATTCTATCGAAGCAAGAATGCTTGGCCAGGATAAGCCAAAAATTTTAGGCTCCAAGTTCCAATTACATTAAATTGAATGGCACCAGTACAATTCAATCACCAGTTTTTAGTGCACAAACAAACAAAATGTATCCTGGAAGCATACTTTCATCAATAAAGAAATACGAAATAAAAAAAGAAATAAAAGAATAAAAGACTGCAGAAAAGAAGAAGAAATAAACGAGAGCAATAAATGTCCACGTGCAGAGAGTCACATAATTACAGGTCACAAGGTTTCCAACACAAAAGTCTTCAGATGATAAACAAGAAATTAAAAAAATTTAATTCTCCAGGACATGGTGATTGCTGAGAAACAACATTAAAAGAACGTCACTACAAGCACACCCCACTCCCCAAAAAACTGATGAAAAAATAAATAGTACTTGGTTTCTTTCTCAATATGGCTTTACAATATGAAATAATATTACATTCAGGCACATAAAAACCAGCAGTTGGAAATTTTTAGCTTCTTAGTAAATCCTAATTGCATATTAAAATATAATATACAAAGAGGGATTAAAAGATTGTCCTCTAGACAAAGATATCTCTTCTGGAAAAAGGTAAGTACAATTACTAGATATAGATACAGAACCGAGTCTTAGCGCACATTAGTACACTTGCGGAGACACTTTATCTATCTTTCCCAGAACTAACCAACAAATTTCAAATAATTCGTAATAAGCCCAAGTCTATTCATTGTCACACCAACCACATAGGAATGTGAGATTCGTATCTAAGTAATTTGAGTAGGTCAGATTACAAAAATGTTGTTGGTGCCTTTGTTATTTTCTTCAAAACCAAGTACACCTCACAATCCATTGGGGGCTAGCCCTACAGTACTTATGGTTCTCACATTTAACTAAACTCACCTGTTGCACCCTGGGGTCGCCACCTGTGGCCCCATAGAACGACATTGTACATAAAGCATATCAATCAAATACAAAAAAAAAAAAAAAAAAAAAAAACATTGAATACCTTCTTCTAACAGGAGAAAGATCATCCTTCTTTATTATTTTCTGCTCAAGCTCTAGCTCTTCATCCAGCATAAATGTGTTTGCAAAATCACTAGACAGGTCACCAACATTCTTCATATCCATATCTGACGGCATGCCTTCCACCCCATCATCATCGAGTCTTACACTTTCAATTCCCTCTGAGTGGTCTAGGCAGTCTGAGTAATGATTCATTTTGACAATTGAGGAATTGCAATTTGATTTAGAAGTCAACTTTCCACTTAAACCACCATTATAATCTTGTGATCCTCCATCAACCTGAACACCATCAGTGCTATGTTTGGTGTTTGATGGCATGCACAACATCAAAGTTTTTTCATCTGATGAAAGTTCAGCTTTTTCTTCGGAAGTGTTCCTTCTATCATCGCTGGAATCACTATTCTCAGGAGCATTGATAGACCTTTCTTGATGTTGAACCAGGGAAGTTTGTGGTTTGGATGTTAACATAGAGTCTGCAGAGGCTGCGGTCCACTTTGACCATTCATCACGTCTCCGTATCTTGTTAGCCTAATCACAGAAAAGAAGCAAAGCATTTAAAAACATCCATAACTTGTCAGCATATCTCTCAACTTCTCTGAATCCAACATCTTTCGTAATTTGTGTAGGCCACCAAAAGTACAAAGGCACCTCAACACAGGTAATTACATAAATGTTCCATTAACCTCAGATTATGACATTATGAAGGAAATTTTTCCATTTTTCATTACGGTGGCCTTCACTTCCAAAATGACATGAACCCCCAAACTTAGAAAGGAAAGATCTTTCTTTAAAAAAAATGAAGAAAAAAATAAAAAAAATAAAGTTAAATAAAACAAATGGGAGAGACAGGAAAAATCCATTGTCAGCAAACAATAGACCACAACAATAGATTGTCATTCCAGATTCACCATAAAAAATATTGTCTGGCTTTGCTGTACCATTGAGCATACAGTACAAGACAAGAAGACATAAAAATCAGGATAAGTGCTAGAAAGAAGATTAACCTGCACTTCTACAGTAGCTGAACCCAGCAGTGAATCAATGATAAACGTTATGTCTGTACACATTTTTTTAACCTGTAACACAAAATATAAAAAATTAGCTTATTTACATTATTGCAAGCTACAAAACAGGAGGGCATATATTATCTAATCTAATATATCACACAGCAAAACATCGGTAAAATTGATCAGCACGTATTACTTAGCTTCTATATATGCACTATGGTACCAAAACATACCCTTTTAAAGTCCGCAATTGTGGTTATTGGAACCCATCCTTCGTCATCCATCAATGAAATTAGGTAATGGTCATTCTTTAGATTTTCATCACTGCCAAAAGGAGATTAATAGAGTCAATTAATAATAAAAGCAACAACTGTAACATCTGTCTATACTATAAGAGAACACTCCTTGTCTTCTATGGTGTGCAGAAAGTCTGCAGATAACAGATAATTGCAATAAGTCAGTTAAAATCTGGGATACTTTTGTCTTTACATACAACCCCACTGTTTCTCTCACATCCTTATATTTCTCTTCCTCCAATAACTTCAACAAGCGCATGTGCTTACTTTTCTAGTATAAACAAATTCATTGCTTTTCATTGTAATAATGTATATTTTAAGAACTTCTCCAGGTCTAGGTCCATTGAATAGTCCCAACTTTTCAGAGAAGCTTCTTATGAGATCCAACTTTTTAGAGGGTCGAGAATGTGATTATACCACTCGTTGAAATCCAGATCTATTCACTTCTTGCTTTTTGAATTTATACTGCTCATTATAGAGAGTTGAAAATGTGCTTCACTATGGAAAAGCTTGACTTTCATAAGCAACTTACCTGAAATAATACTCTATTTGTTTAATAATATTGTCCCTCAATGAGAATGTATGTGTTTCTGAGGGTAGTAATGGAGCCCCTGGATTTAAAGGATGTGGCATAAAGCGAGGAGGATGAGGTCCTCTAATTGCGCCAGGTGGTGGAACTGGAAGATAGCATATGGGTGCAGGACCTGTGTAATTGATATGAACACGAATAAAACATAAGGTGATAAACAAAAAGTAAAAGATCAGCAGCAGCTGAGTGTTAGGAGATTCAATGAGCACATTGATTTCTCCATTTTTTCAATTAAGTAAATTCAAGTATACTGGTGACACTGGAAATAGTCAGATACCAAGGGGAAATGGAAAATTTGTTAAAAATAATACACATAATTGAAAACAAAATAAGACAGCACAGCACTGGCATGCTATAATTACCAGGAATGCTTGGGCCGACCATGAATCCTGGAGCTGGACCAAAAAAATGAGGTCTTAAGAAAGGCCTAGGTCCAACACCCTGTTGCACAGGAATGTTCTCTCTGGGGTTAAATGGTCGTTGATGATTCCAAGTATGATTCCAATGGCCACCAGGTTCTGGCAAATTGGGTCTTCTAGTAGAAAAATTGGCACTATAAGCATTTGGATTCCCTCGTGGTTGAGGCTGAACCGGTTGCACAAAAGCTTGCACTGGGGTCTCACATCCAGATTTTGCAATATGATTTTCAACACTTGGAATGGGTCCAGGGTATGGCTGGTAAGCATACCCAGAAGCAGCAATGTGTGGATGCTGTACCATAGTATGAAAAACAGGAGGAAGCGGTGGTTGATGGTAAGGTAAGGGTACTGGAAAAGGAGGTGCAGCATTTGGGTTGCGCCTAGGGCCTTTTTGGTGATATTGTGATGATGAATGCTTGTGTGAAGCATTAGAATTTCCAGACCCATTTGACTTCTGCTGCATGACAAATCCCTGGATGACCAATCAAAACATTTAAAAGCAAATACAGTTAATGACCAGATGAACTAAAGTAGCATGTATCTTTTTGTTTTTGAACTATTGCTCATTTTTAATAGGAATGAAATAAATTAATAAAATAACAATGTTCATGAACAGGTGGCAGGCCCTAACACTTGAAATTCTAAGTAAC
Source organism: Prunus persica (assembly GCF_000346465.2). Lineage (NCBI taxonomy): Eukaryota > Viridiplantae > Streptophyta > Magnoliopsida > Rosales > Rosaceae > Prunus > Prunus persica. The sequence goes on from NC_034014.1 coordinate 13,661,028, forward strand.
CAATCCAATGTTAAGCGTATCTCTCAAAGCACTAGTGCCAGACACATCAAGTAACCAGGAATGGCAGGACGGGGGAGAACAAGAAATCGAAGACTAGCGAGCCACTTTGGTAATGAATCTCTAAAAAATTTCTGTTCTAGTCCTTCAAGACAATGCAAAATCTGTATTTAGCAGGCCATTTAGAAGAACCTTTTTCAAGTAAATTCCAGTAAGTGCCCAAATATTCAGATACATGGACTGAGTATGTAACAGTTAAATTCTGGGTTATCCTAGTACAATATTAACTTTTGAAGGGTTGCCAAATATTTTTTTGAAAAAAAAGTGAAAAACATTTGCTTTGATTGTAATTTTGGTTTCGATTTTATTAAGCTCTCTAGTTACTAATCTTTTATTTTAAGTTATATTATACTCTGAGGTGTTTTCTTCAAAAAATACAATATTTAGGACATCTATAAAGACATGAATATGCGAATTTAATTTTCTTTAAATAATTTTTGCCAAACAAAAATGATAATTTAATTAATTACACAAATCTATTCTCCTAAGAAAAAATAAATAAATTATGCAAATAAAAATGACCATTTTCTAAGGTTTCAATGCAGAGATAAAACATTACTGAATTAGCCGTGCATATTCCATAGTTTTAAACTTTTCCAACATGTAGCAAACAGGTATGGGTTATTTTGTAGTTCTGCAGCTAAACAATAGCTCTCTCTTATCTTCATGGAAGCTGTCCCATGGAAAACCACTTATGGAAACAGACGGACCCTAAAAAAGATTCCAAGAAATCAAATGTTCAGCGATTGACAATTTACCTGAGGCGGCAAAGGAGACGGCTCTGCGGCTGGCGGCTTCGCCGCAGCATCTGTATTTTTGGGCCTGTGGGCGTCGGCCAGAGCAGGCCAGGACTCAGCCCCCATGACGGGAGCATCCTCGGCCGCCTTGGCGTCGACCGTGACCGGAGTCTTCCATGGGGACTTGGGCCCACCTCCATTGACATTGAGGTCCCTCTGGTCATCCCCAGCCTCATTCTCAGCCATCACCATCACTCCTCCGATCTCACCAAAACCGAAATTCCTTTCCTCTCCTTTCCTTTGCTCAACGAAGAGAACAGAGGCAGTGGCAGTCGCAGTCGCAGTGACACTGTTAAAGTGGTAAAATTGGGGGGAGGAGCGTGGAACAGAGTATCAAGATCTTCTTGGGCTGGTGGAGCAAGCTGCGATCAGAGCAAAACGCGCGCCTTGTAGTGTTTCATCCTGTCATGGGTTTGGTGGGCGCTAGGGTTTTAAGGAGAGTGACAAAGAGAGAGTGAGAGAGAGAGAGAGTTTGTGTAAGAGAGGAGAGAGAGATTGACAGTTGCGGTTGCGGACGCCAACAAAGTGCGCGAGCTGTTGAAAAGCGTGTGTAGGTTTTTTTGGGTCCTTTTTATATGACGATCTACTGACGCTGAGTCAATAGGGTGTTTGTCTATTGATAGACTACTGTTTGGCTACTTCCACACTATTACAGTTCTTCTCAACCTCTTATTTGGAAATTTATGCGGGTGTGGAAGCAGTCCAAAATGTGTCCGCAAAAGAAAGGGTGTAGGACCAATTTTTGGTATATTGGCAATTTCCTATTACAAAAATATAGAGTAGAGTAGGTATTTGAGTGTAACCTACAGTTTTTAAATGACATTCTGCTATCCGAGATCTGTGTGGCTCAGAGACAATACCAAGGTATGTTTTGCTTCCATGCATTCATATTTTTATATTTGCTTGATCATCAAAAGTGGCTGTCAAATGTACATGACTGATACATGATATCAGTCTTACATAATCCAGTGCCGTACATCAATGAGTTTTTAACGATGGTTTTATATTCTTTAGTTTGGTGCTTATTTAAGCAAAAGGGCTCTTTTGTCTTTGCAACTGGGTTTTTAATTAAGTGGCTTTATTTGTTTTAAAGAAATAATTTATTTTTTAAAAAGCCTATTTTGCTAAAAGCCTATTTTGGTATCTGATCTAGTTTTAAGCGTCTAATACAAGAAAGGAACTTAGCTGTTTTGTTTTTGGGTGTCTACAACGTTGAAAAGAAGTAGAGCGACAAAATATTTGTAGAGAGGTTTTTAAGAGTTCATATTGAAAACTCATGTGGCTGTTCTTTGTTAGCCTCCATGAGTGATTAAATCATCATCTTTTCATATATGTGTGAGTTCATGAGCATTATGCATGTTGGTGATCAGCAATCGTGCCTTGAGGTGTGAGCAGCCGAGACTAGAGTTGTGTCATCTCTTGTTGACGAAGGAAGACAAGATCGCTAGTTGGGTTGAGTAGCAAAGGCGAGTAGGTAAGTCTGCCTTGTGAGCGTTAGTCTTGTGAGTTGAGACTTGTAAGACCTTTTTGTATTCTTTCTCATAGTGATTTGTTCTCCGGCATAGTGCCCGCAGTTGTTTTCCTCATCTTGAGGTTTTTTACTGCGTCAACATATCGTGTGTCTAGTGTGCAATTGTTTGTGTTTTATTTGAATTTATTCTGCTGCGTATTCTGAAATTTTTGCTTACAAGATTGTTATAGTATTTCAATCATGTTGTGGTGTTTGAGTATTAAGAAACAGATCAGTTGGCCATTCTAGGGAACTTCAATTGGCATCAGAGCGGGTCACTAGACGTGCTTAGTGAGATCGTTGGGCTGTGCTAGAATGGATCGTGCATGCGGGTCTGTGACTCGTCCTCAGTTTCTTGATGGGAATACTAACTATGGGGCTTGGAAAGCCAAAATGAAATCTTTTCTGTGGGCTCAAGGTACAAAGGTGTGGACAATCATTGAGAACAGTTGGGAACCTCCAACAAAGGAAATTAAAGGGCGTGGAAAAGAAGTTGAAGGTGAAGGCCAGTCGACAACAAAGGTTGTAATTAAGTCAAACACGGAGTGGACTGATGAAGAAAATGATATGAGTGCCTACAATCAAAAAGGTCTTAACTCCATCTTCACTGCAGTATTAGCTAAAAAATTTGAGTTTATATGTCATTGCAAAACCTCAAAGGAGGCTTGGGATATTCTGGAAATTACTCATGAAGGGAATGCCACTGTCAGAGAATCCAAACTTCAACAACTGATGACTAAGTTTGAAAATATGAAGATGCTTGAAACTGAAAAATTTGCTGAATTTTATGCTAGATTGAGTGTGGTGGTGAATGCTTGCAGCAACCTTGGTGATGCAATTCCTTAACACAGAATAGTGAAAATATTTTGAGATCTGTGCCTATGAGCAGACATCGATTGAAGAGTGTAAGAATTTGAACAATTATAAACTTATTGAGTTAATTGGTTCTCTTACCACTTATGAGATGGAATTTCCAGAAATAAAGAAAAGCAAGGGCATTGCTCTAAATACAGTGAAAGAAGATGGGAGTGACAGTGTGTCAGAAGAAAAAATGGATTATGCTTTGATACAAAACAATTTCGTAAGGTTTAAAATCTAAGAATTCAAGACCTGGTGAACAAAGAGGAAATTTAGGTTCAAGTACAAGAGGGAGTCATCCTCGTGAGTTTACTTTTGACAAGTTATCACATACAACCAGAACTATGGAGAAAAAGGGCTCTAAAGATTCACTAAAGTGCTTTGAATGTGGTGGATATGGACACTTTGCCTCTGAATGTGCAAATAATTTGAGGAAGCAAAATAGTGGGAAAAATAAAGTAATGGCAGCAATTTGGAGTGATAGTGAGTCTGATAATGATTCAAGTTCAGAAAATGAAGATCAGGTTATTGCTTTCTCTGGGAGAATTCATGCACAAAAGGATGAGAACTCTGATGTTGAAGAACCTGAGATAGAAGTGGTGATGAAGCAATTCAACAATCTCTATGATTCCTCTGAAAAACTGAAGAAGAAAAATGCAGAGCTTGCTGATCAAGTGGTCTTTCTACAAGAAGAACTGACCAGGACTGAAGCTGCCTTTCAATCCCAGCTGAAAACAGAAGAAAATCTGCGTGGGTCTTTACTTGAAAAAATTCAGATGCTCCAAGACAAGTACCAGCTGCAGAAAGATATGAATGTTTCTCTTACTTTCGAAAGGGACCATGCTAGTGCTGAATTAAAATTAGCAACGGAAAAAATATTTGGTATGACCATTAGCGCAGAGAAGATTGACAGGATGTTAAGTCTGGGAAAAAGGGCTGGTGATACTAGAGGCTTGGGTTTTGAAAATGAAAGGTCTAAGCAAGAGGTCAAATATGTGAAATTCATCAAAGAATCTTCTTCTACTGAAGTGAAGGTTGGCCCAAAGAAATTTATACCAATCTGTCATTTTTGTGGGGTTTTTGGTCATATACGGCCTATATGCAATATGCTTAGAAAGAAGAAGAGGTCAGCTTACTGCTATTCTCCAAGAAATTTTAATCTACTTCAAGGAACCAAACTAGTGTGGAGAAAAAAGGAGGAAAAATGCTTGGTGACCTTAACTGCTTTATCTGCTAGAAAATCTGATACATGGTATTTCGACAGCGGTTGTTCAAGACATATGTCTGGTGATAAATGTTGGTTTACAAATCTGAATACAGAGTGTGTGGAAGGCTCCGTGACATTTGGAGATGGAAGTAAAGGTAAAATTTTAGGGAAAGGAGATGTTGAGACACTTGGCTTACCATTCTTAAAAAATGTCATGTTGGTGGAAAATTTGCAGTCAAATTTGATAAGCATCAGTCAACTTTGTGATGATGGTAGCAGTGTGTGGTTTGATAAAGATCAATGCTATGTTGCTGATTTGCAAGGAAAGAAGGTTATGAGTGGCATGAGATCCAAAGATAATTGCTATTGTATTTAGGTGAATGAGAACAAAAGTCTTGTGTGCAACCGAGCTACTAATGACGTGATGGAACTGTGGCATAGAAGACTTGGTCATATCAACTTTCGTGATCTCTTGAAGTTGTCTAAGAATGAGTGTGTCAGAGGTCTGCCAAAGCTAAGTGGTAAGTCTGCAGGAGTGTGTGGTGCGTGCCAATTAGGTAAGCAAGTCAAGAGTGCTCACAAAAGCATATCCTACATATCAACATCCCAGGCATTAGATTTGCTGCATATGGATTTAGTTGGTCCCGTTCAGGCCGAGAGCATAGGTGGAAAGAAGTATATATTGGTGTTGGTGGATGACTTTACTCGGTTTACTTGGGTTGATTTTCTTCGTGAAAAATCTAATGCATTCAAGAGTTTTCGTGGCCTATGCAACAAAATTCAGATCGAGAAAAACGCTTCACATGTTACTTTCATGAGACTTCGAACAGACCATGGAATGGAGTTTGTAAATGTAAGCATTGCTGAATATTATGAAGAGAAAGGAATAAAGCACGAATTTTCAGCACCTATTACACCTCAACATAACGGGGTGGTTGAGAGGAAGAATCGCACCTTGCTTGAAATGGGACATGTGATCTTGACAAGTGCTAAGATAGTGAAGAAATTTTGGGCAAAAGCTATTAGCACAGCACGTTATACAGCAAATCGTGTATATCTTGGACCAGGCACAACTTCAACTCCTTATGAGCTTTGGAAAGGGAGAAAACCTAACATAAAGCACATTGGGGGTTTTTGGGAGCGTTTGCTATATTTATAGAGATAGAGAAAACCTAGCAAAATTTGATACAAGAAGTGATGCTGGCATCTTTTTGGGTTATTCTCTCACTAGCAGGGCTTATATGGTGTTTAACAAGAGGACATGTACAATAATGGAATTAATTAATGTTGTTGTCAATGATACTGATATGTCATTTGGTTCTTGTGTAGATGATGATGAGGATATTATTCCAGAAGCTCCTAGGCAAGAAGAAAAGGACAAGGTGGCTAACATTAATGATGAAGTGCAAGCAGAAGAAAATATGTTTTCACCTCCTCTTAGACCTGGTGCTCGGCAAGTCCAAAAAGACCACACATCATATGATATTATTGGAGATTTAAATGATCAAAGAAAGACAAGAAGCCAAGTCGTTGCAAAGGCTTGAATCAGTTAGATTGCTTTTAGCTATAGCTTGTCATCTGAGGTTCAAACTACACCAGATGGATGTGAAAAGTGCGTTCCTAAATGAGGTTTTACAGGATGAGGTATATGTAGAACAACCTGTAGGATTCAAAGATCCTTACAATCCTGATCATGTATATCGTCTTAGAAAAGCTCTCTATGGGCTGAAGCAAGCCACTAGGGCTTGGTATGATCGGTTGTCATCCCATTTGCTGAATAAAGGATATGTCAGAGGAGCTGTTGACAAAACTCTGTTTGTCAAAAAGACCAACAAGGACTTGATTGTTGCCCAGGTGTATGTCAACGATACTGTTTTTGGGTCTATATCTGAATTTCTTGTAAAATAATTTACTGAAGTTATGAGCAGCGAATTTGAGATGAGTATGTGTGGGGAGCTGAGCTATTTCCTAGGCCTCCAAGTCAAGCAACAAGATCATGGTATCTTCATTTCTCAAACCAAATATGCAAAAGACTTGGTAAAGAAGTTTGAAATGAGTTCTGCCAAACCAACAAGGAATCCCATGGCCACACATAACAAAATTGATGCTAACCCATCTGAAAAATGTGTAGAACAAACACTTTATAGAAGCATGATTGGTAGCCTCTTATATTTAACAGCTAGTCGACCTGACATCTCATTCAGTGTTGGTGTGTGGGCTCGCTTTCAGGCAAATCCAAAGGAGTCGCACTTGAATGCTGTCAAGTGGATCATCAGATATGTAAGTGGTACTCCAACTTTAGGTATATATTATTCATTTGACTCAAATTCTAAAATTGCAGGTTACACCGATGCGGATTGGGCTGGAAACGTTGATGATATGAAGAGCACATCTGGGGGGGGTGCTTTTATGTAGGTAATAATCTTGTGTCTTGGCATAGCAAAAAGCAAGCTTGTGTTTCCTTGTCTACAGCCAAAGCGGAATACATCGCTGCTGGAAGTTGTTGCACACAATTACTATGGATGAAGCAAATGATGAGTGACTACGGCATTCAGCAAGGTACTTCAACTCTTTTTTGTGATAATCTGAGTGCAATAAATATTTCCAAAAATCCGGTTCAACACTCACGAACAAAACACATAGATATTAGGCATCATTTTATTCGTGAATTGGTTGAAGAAAAGGTGGTAAGTCCTGAGTTTGTTTGCACAGAAAAACAATTGGCTGATTTGTTTACAAAACCATTAGACACTGTTCGTTTTGAAGCTCTTAGGAAGTCTATTGGTATTTGTTTCATTGAATGAACTCCCTCAAATTATTTTTTATTTTTTATTTTTTGCATTCACATTTCATTGTTGTATGCCCATGTCGAATAGGTTTATTAGTTTTTGTTATTATTATTATTATTATTATTATTATTATTATTATTATTATTATTATTATTATTATTATTATTATTATTATTTGTTTTCTTTTTGTAGCTTTGTAGTACATCATTGCACCGCATTTTCAATCCCATTGTCATAAGCTTGTGTTTCTTTGATCTAAGATTGGGTTTCCTAGTCTGAAGGAGGGACTAATTGTGAGACACATGCTCTTAGTTGATAGACAGTTTTCTATGTTAGTCTCTAGCATTAATCCTTGCTTAGCCAAAATTCTCATAGCCTTTCCTTGGTTATTGCACACGCACACCAATATGAGCTATATGAATGCCTATGTTGTAAGATTTCAATTTAAACAACAATGATAGATATCTTTGGAGCTTGACTCAGGTTATCCCAAAGTAGCCGGACCTCTTAGCTAACTAGTGTCGAGGGTCGCGTCGAATACGGGATGGAGAATGGTGTCGTCACTTTTGTAGTGTTGCATGCCCTAGGTTTATACTGCCATCTCGTAGAACACTTGCTAGAGATTTGCTTGCACTTTACTATGATGAAAAGCAACTTTTGAAAGCAAAGTTAGCTGTATATAAAGTCTGCCTTACTACTAACACATGGACTTCTGTCCAAAATATAAACTATATGGTTCTCACTACACATTTCCTAGATGGTGATCGGATGTTGCATAAGCGTGTGTTGAATTTCTCTGTAATTCAAAATTACAAGGGTAGGACAATTGGCAGGCTTATTGAGAAGTGTTTGATTGATTAGGGTATAGAGAGGGTACTCACAATTACCCTAGATAATGTATCTGCAAATGATAAAGTTGTATCTTATTTGCAAAGTAAAATGAAGGATTGGGCGAATGGAGGTTTGTTGTTAGATGGTGTCCACTTACATATGAGATGTTGTGCTCATATTGTAAAACTTATTGTAACCAATAGTTTGAAAGAGTTACATAATTCTGTTAAGAGTATTTGTGATGTTGTCATGTATGTAAGATCTTTCGCCCTAAAGATTAGAAACTTTTAAATCTTGCATTGAAAAACATAAGATTGATTGTGAAGGCGTGGTTGTCTTGCATATGCCAACTAGGTGAAATTCCACCTACATGATGCTAGAAGTTGCTTTGAAATTTGAAAAGGCTTTTTCTAGGTTGGAAGATGAGGATGGACATTTTAAAAGCTACTTTGGTAGAGGGAATAGGTCACCAATTGAGGAGGACTGGGCAAATGTTGTTGTCTTTGTCAAGTTTTTATGACTTCACTTTGAGGTGTAGTGTGAAGACCCGTATTTTAAACAGATAAAAGAAGATATTTATCTTTTGGATAAACTTGGATGATCTTATCTTGTTAGGATATTTATCTTTTGGATAAACTTGGATGTTCTTATCCTTTTAATATTGAACTTTATCATATCCCTATAAGCACTATAAATAGGAGTATAACCTTATAGTTTCAAAACATGAGAAATTAGAAAGAAGGAGACAGAGTGGTGATGAAACTCTTGGAGCTTGGTTTGGGTGATAGTACATGAAGATAGGTAGATGGGTTGTCTTGCCAATTTATTTTAAGGGCTCTCATTATCGAGATGAGTGGTTTATGTAATGTGTTCTAAAAGTTCTTATTTTGTGATAAAATATGAAAACCATGAATTATCGTGGATTTGTTCAATATATATATTGATTGGAATATTTATGAAGTACGTATTATTCATGGAACATGAGAACTTCAATGTTGGAGTATCCGAGGGATAAATGTACCACATAGGGACATAGGGCAGTAAGGCCAATATGGGTCACGTGGTTAGTTACATGCTATGAAGGATAACTGAGATATAAAGGGATGATGTGGTATGATCTGGATTGGTGTATCTTTTAATAATATTTTCTAGACTCTGTAAAAAGGCATTGCTTGACTGGCATATTACATAATCTACTCACTGAGCTGTGGTTGCTCATCCCTCACCCTGTTTAATTTTTCATATGAATTAGTGGGCAAGAGAAGAACTAAATCGTTTGAGGCTGAATTAGATGAGAGTGATAGAGCTTTATTTATTTATTGTAAAGTTGTAAGATTTTGGATCTATTTTTATAAGAGAAGTTTATTTTAAACCTACGTTTCAGCTTCTTTTTATTTTATTTTACTTTTTATTTTCTCACACACCGGGCGTGGGGTTTCCATCGACCCCCGGGATTCGGGGCGTGACATGTAGTGCCACTTTGCATGCCACAACCCATACTACTTTTCATGACTTATTTGTAATTGATTGTGAATTGGTAGAATTGAGTGTAGTAGGCAATCCTCTTCTATCTAACATGGCTCAAAATATGACAAGTGTTGGGGTTCACTTGATAGTGTGAACCAATTCTTGTTGATAGCTGTTGTTCTTGATCCTAGGTATAAATTGGACAATTTATCAATGCATATTGCTAATTTGTATGTGCAAAATGATACTTATGTTGTTGAGAAGACAGCTGGTGTGAGAGATCTTTTGTTTAAACTTTATAGGCTGTACGCGGCAGGTTTCGTTAGTAATCCAACTCAAAGTTTTAGTTGTTCTACTACATCCTCAAGTATTGGCAGCAGCATAGTGACTGATAGTTCTAACTCCTCAAGCTTTGGAAGTGATAGGAAAAAGGCTATGAAGGAAAAGTGAAAAAAGAGACAAGAAGATAAAGAAGCAGTGGTTTTATCTCATGAGATAGATAGATATTTGTCAAATGCTACAGAATAAGATATTGAACAGTTTGATATTTTAAATTGGTGGAGGGTGAATGCTTTTGAATATCCAGTTTTAATGGCCATTGCAAGAGATGTGCTTGCAATTCCAGTCTCTACAATTGCCTCAGAATCTACTTTTAGCACGAGAGGAAAAACAATGAACTCATTTCGTAGTTCCTTGAGTCCTGCTATGGTTGAGGCTTGAATTTGTACACAAAATTGGTTGAAGTCCACTTCAATATCTTTAAAAGTTGAGCCCACCATTGAGGAGATGAAGTTTTATGAAACCATTAAGTCAGGTATATCTATTTTTCTCGATTAATTGCTTATAACATGTGAGTTTTATTGTGCTAAAGCTAAATATATGATTATGTATATTTCTTATATAGAAATGCGGAGATCAAATGCTACTGCGCCTGTGCAAATTTTCACTGATTGATTCTCTATTGATGCACAACCTTGTAGTTATGGTAATTTTCTTATTCATTTCTTATTTTGATAATCTTGTATCCTAAAATTTGTGTTGATTGAGACTGCTTTTATGTGCAATATGGGGACATATTGGAAACTGGGTAGCCTTTAATTAAATGAAAATTATGAACTTGTATTTTGGGCAACCTTTCATTTCTTAGTTTTATCATCTTGTATTCATTTCTTATGAATTTCAGAATGTTTGTTTTGATGGAAATTATGAACTTAGATGCATGCTGGAAATTGGACAGCCTTTGATTAAATGGAATGTTGTTGTGTTAGCCTTTGATTGAATGGAATGATATAATGGCAAAATGTTAGCATTATAATGTAAGAGCAAGTAGATAAATGCATGGTTTTGTGTTAGGCACAAACCGGCCGAACCAATCTGAACCAAACCGATTACAAGTGGTTTGGATTGGTTTGGTTTTCATTATGGTTTTAGGCTAATCCAAACCAACCAGATTGTTATTTTCTTATCAGTTCAGCTGTGTTTTGAGAGTAAAACCGAACCAATCCGGACCGTGCCCACTCCTAATTACAGATTCTTCTTTTAGCTAATTTAGCCTTACCTTACCACGGATTCGGATGGAGCAAATAAACTTGAAATTTAAAGGGTGTACTCAAATGAGATTTTAAAAGATTTTAAAGAATTTTGAAAGTATAGATGTAGTCAATCACGATTTTATAGAAGTCTATACAATTATTGGTGTATTCAATTTAAACTTTTTAAACTCAATTCAAATTTGGATGTATTCAATCATGATTTTAAAACACTTCATAAAAATTTAGGTGTATTTAAAAACTCATTAATTTTAGACTTAATATTCACAAAACGTCCTTAAGGTTTACGAAACTATCAGATTACATCCTTATTGTATTTTTGTGTCATTCATGGTCTTAAGGTTAATATGTGTGCTCACAAATGGTCACTGCCGTTAGGTTCCGTCAAAAACTCAGTTAGTTTGCTGATGCGGTATATATATCACAAAACATTCATGAGGTTCATGCACCTATCACAAATGGTCCTTGCGAAATTTTTTTTTTTCATTTAAATTCATAAAATTTTAAAATGAAAAAAACCAAAATTTTATGCATTTTAAATTAAAAAAACCAAGGGTTTAGAGTTTAATGATATAAAGCCTTCATGAAATTTAAAAATGAAAAAAATCTTGGTGCATAAAATTTTGGTTTTTTCATTTAAGATTTTGGTTTTTCATTTCTAAATTTAAAAAACTCCCTTAGTTTGCTCATGTGGCAAATATGTGGAGCCCACATCTTCAATAATATAGTGCCACGTGTATTTAAAATATAAAAAATATATATATTAAAAAATAATTTAAAATTCATAAAATATTGGTTTTTTCATTTTTAAATTTTATAAAATTTAAATTATTTTTTTAAAAAAATCTCCACTAGTTTGTTGATTTGACATATATGTGGGCCCACATCTCCAATAAATAATTTAAAATTCATAAAATTTTAAAAAGAAAACCAAAATTTAATGAATTTTAAATCAAAAAATCAAAAAAATTCGCAAGGACCATTTGTGGTAGGTGTGTGAACCTCAGTGATGTTTTGTGGTATTTATAGCAAACTAATAGAGTTTTTGACAAAACCTAACAACATGGACCATTTGTGAGCACATATACTAACCTTGAGGACCACGAATGACACAAAAAAATAATAAGGATGCAATCTGATAGTTTCATAAACCTTAAGGATGTTTTTTGCTATTAAGCCTTGATTTGAAAAGAAATACAAAAAAGTGGTGGATTTGGTTTGATTATAGACTAATTTTAGGCCATGACAAATCTTTGCTTCTCCCAAAATATTTTGATAGATATATTATCTTTATTCTCAAGATATGATTTCACCACTTCTACTACCATCATCTTATCAAAGCTATAACCATTGCCATCGCAACCATCAGTGGAGGACCCAGACTTTCTTTCATCTGGGGGCTGAAAAAAAAATCCAACCGATATATAGCCAAACAAAAAATATTTCAAACTTAGAATATTAATAGCATTGTCTAATAAGTAAATTTACAATTGTCCTCGACGACTTTTCATATTCTGAAAATGTTGCATAATAAGCTCATTATCAATACTATTAAATATGTCTTTTTCAAGGTATACTACTAAGCAATCATTCATCCATTGGTCTCCCATTCGATTGCGCATTTTGTTCTTCACGATGTTCATAGTAGAGAGTGCCCTTTCTACTGAAGCTGTTGCAACTAGAAGTGTTAACGCCAATTTTAAGAGAAGATAAACTAGTGGATATGCCTTGCCCTTTTTTGTCTCAACTAGTTTTTTTTGCAAGAGTAGCAATACCTTGTAATTTTGAAAAGTTGGTGTTGGAATGCATATCATCAATATAAGTTTGAAGTTGATCTTTACGTACCTCAAGCTCTTGTGACTAGAAATATCATTTGAGTAAAGTTAAGCAAGCTGAATGAGCTTTTGCTTGTCAAAAGAAGAAAATGAATCATTTGGACTCAAGCATGCCAAGCAAAGTAACAACTCAGTGTTGGCCTCAATGAAACGACTATTAAGCTCTTGGAGTTGCAAAGCTGTCACTTCAAAGAAAAAATCAACACGATAATAATGCATATTTGTGATTTTCGGACCGTTGCGTCGTGACCTCCCTCGAGCTAGAAACATATCATCCATGTTAGGAACTCGATATTTTGATTCCTACAAAAAATCAGAAACTTCCTCCAACAAAGATGTCCCTCATCTTTTGGAATTGTTGCTTACATAATTCAACTAAATCCATGGCATTCATAATATCTTGACCATCCCTCTGTAAGGCTCGTGGCAATGCATTTGTAGTTCAAAGTATATTCCTCATCAAATGCAAACTGAATACAAAATCAAATGATTGCACTAATTCTAGTAGTATAAATGCCTCATGTTTTTGATCAACAGTCAATCTATCATTTGCAATTTCATCAAGCACATCAATTGTAGATGAGAACATGGTAATAAAGTTTATCAAAGTACCATAATATGAGCCCCAAACATTAACGCTTAATCTTTATTGCTTGATTTAAACATTAACCACTAGAAAGCTCCCTATTGGTGAGTGCTTCAACTACTTTGAGAGCTTGCTATACCGAAGAATATCACGACGCTTAGATGATGCTCCAACAATATTGACCACATTAGAAACTAAGGTGGAGAAAGCACCTATGAGGCTGTGTTTTTTTGCCAAACCCACAATAGCCAGTTGAAATTGATGCGCAAAACAGTGAACATAGTAAGCAGACTCATTCTCCCTCATAATAAGTGTCTTCAGACCATTGAACTCTTCACTTATATTATTGGCCCCATCATAACCTTGATCTCGTAATTTGCACATACTCAATTTATGTCTAGAAAATAATGTATCAATACTTGCTTTAAGTGACTCAGCTATGGTACTTGTAACATGTTCAATAGCTATGAAGCTTTTAATCACACATCATTTCTTGCCTACATAAGGAAACATAACAACCATTTGCTCTTTATGGATACATCATGAGATTCTTCAACTAAAATAGAAAAGAATGCATCATCCATATCTCTAATAATACCATGAATTGTTTCAACTGCTGTAGCATTTACAATGTCTTTTTTAAATCTTAGGTGAAGTTACTTTGAGGTTTTCAGGAGCATTTTTCAAAGCAACAGCTCTAACTTCGTCATTGTGATCAACAAGAAATTGCAAAAGCTAAAGAAAATTACCTTGGTTGCTTGAATCCTCAGACTTATCGTGGCCACGAAAGGCAAGACCTTATCGTAGAAGAAATCTAATACAATCAAGAGATGCATTCAATTCGTTTCTGTAGTCAAATCGAGATTGATGTGAGTGCTTATGAAAAACATTTTGAATATGTTATTTTTCATTGATAAAGGCTTGACATTTGTTCAGAGCTTGTTATGGGAACTGTTGGAACCTCCAACATGAACTTGAAATCTTTCATTTTTCTTCCAATTTGAAAAACCTGTACCAACAAATGAGTCACCTCCAACTTTCTCTCCCAAATTTGTTTTAAAAAGGTAACAACATAAGCAAAATGTAGCATCTTCTTTGATGCTATATTCCAACCAATAAGGGAATTCATGAAACCATGCCGGGTTGAATCGTCTTGACCCTTTTCCAAATTTCTTTTGAGAGAATTCATCCAAATTTTAATAAGTAAGCTCTTCTAATTTCATCTTGAATATTTAGATTGTAATCTAATATCCGAGTTTGTAAACTAGGATAAGATTGAAGATCTGACATATTGATTTCTATGCGACTTTGCTTTGAACTATCATCACTTCTCCCAATAGGTCGTGGCAACTCCAACTCGGATTTTCTCTTAAAATATTTTTCCATAACTGTCATAGATAGTTTATATTATTTTTCATCAAGATATACTCTCTCTATTATATATAAAATAATCATCATTACAAATAAAATGCATATAAATAAGAATATAATGAAATTAGTTTGTAAAAGACAACTAAGTACTAACCTGTAAAATCAATTGAAGTAGTGAGTTTGGTTTTTTGTTTGGCTGCAGACTTTTGTGAAATAACGAGTTTGGCGGCTGAGTTCTCTACAAAATTACAGAATGAGTGAACTTGGTGGGATCTCTATTATTCTTTTATAACATAGGATTTTTATTTTTTAATATAAGCTTTGGGCTTAAAATAAATGTATTAGATGGGCCATGTGGGGGCTCCACCTAAGAAGGACCTAAAAAAACAAAAAAAGTTTGGCTTGGATATTACGACTGCAACTTTTTTGTAAGTGTGGGCACTTGCCCATAGTAATCCTTTATTGGGTTTGCCAATGGCAATCACCACTACCGCCATCGCCATCGCCATCGCTAGCACCATCACCATCACCACCACTACCACTGCCTCCACCACCATCACCACCACTGCCACTGCCTCCACAACTACTACCACCCCCACCGCCACCACCACTACCACCTCCACTATCAGCCCACCGTCACCCTCAACGTCACCACTACCACCGCCAATGCTAGCATAATAACTATCATCGTTGTAGCTGTCCCCACCATTGTCGCCACCACCTCCACCACCTCACTCCCACCGCCACCACCACTACCACCTCTACCATCACCCACAAACCACCATCTCCACTACTGTCATCACCTCTAAACCCTTTATTTTTTGAGTGCTATAAACTCCATTAAAATCAATAATAAAACTCTAACAAATTCAGTTAAAATCTATATACGAATTTAGTCAAAATCTTGTAGAATTCAGTCAAACTTAATTAAATTCAATTAAACTCAATTAAACTCCATCAATTTTATAACTCTTTTAAAATCATTTAAAATCTAAATTGAATACATTAGATTATGATGACACGTATTTTTCACCCAATAAAATAGTTACGTGTACAATAATAGTATACAAAGATGATTTTGCCCATAGAAATATGCGCATAAACTAGCTCACACTTAATCATGCATTGATTAGGCATAAACAACGATGTTCGGGATAAATGATCATAGGAAGTCTCATTTGATGGGCTCACCTCAAAGGCTAACACACAGTTTATCACTTCAACTGAAGGAAAATGGGGAACCCATGACATGGTCATGACTCTAATGACGTGATTAGTGACCAAATAATGATGGGTAACTGATTTCATAAACTGTTTCAGCCTCCAAATCAAACAGCTAATTGACATAATGGGCAGGATAACGAGACTCAAGTTAAACAATGGACTAATGCCACATGTGTGGGAATATATATTTCTCCGGCTAATAAGAAGACGACACGTGAAAAAGGAATATTCCTCATGCCAAACTAATTACTATTATATTTAATTTAAGATGGGAATATTTTCCTAAATCTAGAAACCAATCTCCACCAAATCTCTTGGAGTAATTCCTATCATCTTTTTGGGGAAGAATAATCCTAACCAAATAAGGATTATTCTCCCAAAACTATAGCACACAAGGAGACTATAAATGCATAGCTACACAAGACATTTGATGTAATAACCCGATCCTAAATTAATATTTAATTATTAATTTATTCAAGTAAAAGACAATTTTACCTTGAGAATATTTTAATGGTTTAAAAGTTGACATTTTGTTTGGGAAGGAATATGGGGATTTCAATTATATCATTGCGTAGAGCACGTCGAGATGAGTTCGTAGACTCATAGTGGGCTCAAATCGGAGTTATAACAAAGAAGTTATGATCTACAGAAGCTCAGTGGCACAATTGTAAATTTTTCGAAGTTCAGATTTTTAAAACCCCGATTTCTTCTATTTCGCGAGCTCCACGACCAGCCAACTTCAAACAGAGATTTCTCCCTCGTCCAGCCACTAATTCCGACGCCACATTTGCAAACTCTTCATCTTTCTCTCCTCTTCGCATCCATATCAATTTCCAGCCCCAAATCCAAAGAATTAAACCCAAAATTTGAGCCAAAATCGAGCCAAAATGGGTTGTTTGGCAGTTTTAAAACAGCAGCTTTTGACGAGTTTTTGGGCCAACTTCGGCCACCCCAAGCCGTGCAATCACACCCAAAACACTCCCTACCTCCCCTATATGTTTTCCTTCAAAGACCCGACCCAATTTCTAGTAGAAATTGTCAAATCCAAACCCAAAAATTTCTAGGTTTTTCAAGAGACAACATCGTTCGTTTGAGTGCTTTAACGGTGGAATTGATCTTTGAGCCAAGGTATAAAGTTACTCCCCTTGATGTGCTTGATATGCATGTATGATTATTGGCAGGCGGTTTAGAGTTTTTCGATAGTCGGCAAAATTGTTCTAGACACCGCCAGCGGTGGCGGCACGTCAGCGGGGTGTCAAGGTTGGATTTTTGTCCTAGAATGATCCCCATATCATCCCGGGCATGACGGTATGCTCAGATTTCAATTGGGTTACCATTTGACTCTCTATCGGATATCGCATATTAGGCGTTATCCAGGTTCAATATGTTTGGACCTTTGGATCGACTTCATTTCAAATGTGTTGATCTAGGCACCTTTAGGATTGTGTAGAAATTCACGGATCGAGAATCGGAGTCTAGGATACTCCGATTCAATAATTCAAAATTTAGATAAACGATAACCGTCTGATCGTGCAATCGTGAGCGATCCGACCATTCGATTTGGACCAAACTGGCAGGACAGGTTTAGTAAACCTTGTTGACCCGTAGGAACTCTCAGTTCGTAAATGGGAGGTCGTGGGCCTCGCGGGCCCGGTTGACCCAATTTAGAAAGTTTGACCCTCGATTGACTGTGAGTCTTCCGAGGTAGTTTCACCATTCGAGAAGTGCTAGAATGACCATGTAAACGAGGCTTGACTGATATGTGAACTATTTTGTATATGTTTGTATTTTGAGTTTATGTTATAGTGTTTTATGATATTCTTGGGTGTTATTATGATGTTCGAAGATTATCATGTTATTTATCTGTTATTATTATTATTATGATTATTATTAAAGTATATGACTGAGTGATATCTGGTTATCTATGAAAGCCTATTGTTTTAATAGTGGAATATAGTATGATATGGAATTTATATGTAAACAAGTGTTGATTAATATTTGAATTACGTCGGGATTTTGATGGGCTTACAAGATTATGGTTGAGATGAAGTTAATTTGATATTGAGGTTTGTGAATATTTTGTATCATTATGAGGTTTATGCTTGAGAAAGGATTTTGGCTACTCATGTAAGAACTGATTTTGGGAAGTTGGAGAAAAGATTTGGAAAATGGGTTTGTAAAAGCGGATTTGTGGAATAAGAGAAATTTTATGATAAGTGTCGGAATATGATTTTTAAACCCACCACAGGAGTAACCCCCATGTGACTTTTAAATAGTTTTGTCAATTATAACAAAGCCCCATGAGTTTCGGGGACGCTTGAACCGTGTGGTGCAAGGATATGCATTCTCGGGCTGACTACATATCCCCCGAGTTCTGCGAGGATGTGCGGCTTAGGTTAACTAGGTGTCCCCTGAGTCTTGTAAGGAATGCGGCTGAGGTTGACTAAATGTCCCCTGAGTCTTGCGAGGCTCGAGTTGACTCTGTATTTCTGAGGCCTTCGAGGATGTGTAGTTTATGTGACACTTGGAATTGACGGAATATGATTGGGATTGACGAAATATTATTGGAATTGATGGAATATCATTGGAATTGATGGATCATGAATGGGGGTACGCCTAGGTGGAGAGTATTTAAGTTTTGAGAAGTTTTAAACTAAAAATTGAGGATTTTAGCTTGGTATTTATGAGAGAAGGTTTTAATGTATGTTTTCCTACTTAAGAGACAAGGATTAAGGGTTTTCTAAGTTTTAAGGATTTTGTATAATTCACGATTATTTTCTTAAGTGAAGTTTTATTTTATCATGTCGTTACTTGATTTTCTATACCCGTTTTGCTCTCCTTGTGTTTCTTTTCCAATTGAAAAGTTATTCTCCTCTCATTATTTTCTTTTCCTTTTTAATTTCTTTTCTTATTTGATTTTGCAAAACAGGTGGTAAACATAAGAGTTGAATACATAACTTGTCAAGTATGCGATATCTTTCCATGAGATCTTTTAACTATGTCATGTGCCTTTATTTCAATTATGTGAGTACATCCTATTGCTTTGATTCCTCTCACATATTTATGAGTGACAATATCTAGTCAAATTTTGAGTGCTTTTATTGGAGTGAACATCCTTGATGAGATTTGAAGTTGAAGCTTGTTCTTATTTGGTTATTTAACTTGTGTGAAGCTTAAGTCATGGAATGTATTAATGTTGGCTATTTCACACACTACACTCCAAGAGGTTCAATTAAAGTTTGGTTAACCCTTTGGTAATGTCTTGAGTTATTGTTGCTTATTTCTTGGAAGTTAGCTAACGGTTGGTGATTATCTCTGAGATCAATAGTGGAAAGTTAGTCGATCACTTGTTTGCGTTGAGTGTTTGTTCTTTTGTTTTTAGTTTTTGTTTTGTTTTGTTCGAGCACTAGCAAAATCTAAATTGTGAGTATTTGATAAGTCCATAAATTTACACATTTATGTATTATGTATACTTAGTTTTTGTAGGAGAATTGGATTAAAAAATGACTTATTTTGGAGTTTTTGTACAAGACCAGTTGAAGATGAAAGCTAAGATCTTGAATATGATTGTGGAAGTTTTCTAGTATTTTTGGAGCAGCCAATGAGAGCAGTCTTTGAAGTTAAGTCAGCATAAGGTTCAATCCCTTCAAAACTGTGCTACTGTGGATGAATGATTATTTGAAGACTTTCCTGACTTTTTCTCAAGGTGTGCAATATATAGTTGGAAAGATAAGACAAAGATCTACAATTTACATATTTTGCCAGAATTATCTTGAATGAGGAACGACCCCAGACGTGTGTACAAAGAAACTGATCTGCTTTCCCAGTCAAAGAAGGATTTTGAGTCAAGATTTTACTAGTTTTATGTCTTTACCTATTCTTTAGGGATTGGGACGTCCTAGGTTATTTTTAGAGAACTTTTAGGACCCTAGGACATGATATAAAGAGGTGGAAAATTTCAGAGAAAGGGGTTACGCTTTGAGGAGAAGAAAATCAACCTTAAAGTGCAATATCTTCAGTTTTTGTGGGTTCTATTCTTTTTCTATGTCTTTTCTTTTGATGTTACTTACAACTATGTGTAACTAAACACTTTCTTGCTAGGGCATGATGATACCCTAATATGTTATCCTAATTTCTCTTTCGTGGCTCTATTGAATTGGTTTTTTAATCACTGTTTTATCCTTGATTAATTGCTCGGATGCTTAGCTACCATCTAGGTTTCTGATTCAGTTATTCGATGCAAACTTGAGCAAATACCATACAGAGTTTGAGACCAGCTTCTTCTGATTAAAAATTGTGATTCGCTTAGGGTAAATATCATATTCCTAGGGAGTTGCATGGCTTATACTGGATTCCATTAGACTTAATGAATTCTTGCATGATCATATTTGACTAAATACCATAGTCGAATTGCATATTAGGGTATGTGAGTTAGCCTAAATGCCATAGATAATTCATGCTAAAGGGAATTAGTCAACAATATAATTTGAGTAACGAAGAGGAAGGGAAAATAAGAGATTAGAAAAGAGTATTAGGAGTGGATTCATTGTCCTAGTGTTGTCATATCTTGCTGAAAACTAGTTCTTTTGTCCTTTGTTTGTGTGTTTAATTAGTTGTGTTCTTATTTGCCTTTAAATCAACTGTTCAAAAATCCCGTTTGTGTTTATGTGCGTAAGTTATGTGTTTAAATTCCATTTTAATTTATCTAAGTGTTTGTTAAGTTAAATTAGGTTTAATTATTTCGAAGTTAAGAAATCTGTCCTTGTGGGAATGACCTCGTTCTTGCCTTGCTAAGTGATGATTGATATTGTGCACTTGCGAGTATAATTTGTGTTTAGATTAACCTCTATTTTGCAGGTATTTAAAACTCACAACAATGCAGTTCTCTCCTCCCGATCCACGAAGTCAAGCACACCTCAGTAAACGACCAAAACAACTTTGTTGGACAACTTCTCGACCAGATAGACTTGGTTCGAGACCTTGGACTTGGACCAAAAGGCAAAGAGAGAAGGAAGGACAAATGCATCGGTAAGTAGTTGATAACTCATATATTTTTACATTTATACCATCAATTTCTAGTATATTTGTGACGTTTTTGAGTTAAAATTGTTGCCTTATTTTGTGTTAGTATGCAGTTGCATCTACTTTAGGATCAAGTTGAAGGCAAAAGAAATGAAAACATGCCATTTTTGGAGCTGACCCTTATTCAAACATGGAAACAAGTTTCTTGACCTGTTTTGAAGTCCAAATAAAGAATCCAAGGCGAACCTGGCTTGGTTGAAGACTAAGAGCAAAATGGGAAAGCAATGGGGATTTGTAGCCTGATTTGAAGGTGCTAAATAAGGCAAAAACGTGCAAAATAAAGGCTGATTTGTTAGGATCTCTTTGGAATATCTTGCAGCCTCTTTTACCCTATAAAAACTTGCCTTTTAGCCACTTTTAAAACCCCTATTTATTTTGGACGAATTTCACAACCCTAGAACTCACTTCTTGGTTATTCTCTCCTTTCATGCACACTAAAACCCTAGCCGTCCATATATTTCCACCATCAGGACTCAGCACAAGAGGTGGTTCTTGGAGAAGTTCAACATCAGAATTGGTTCAAGGGTTTCCTCTCATGAATTTATTTTCACTCATGTGTGTTTATTTTTGTTTTAATCTCTTTGAACATGATGTGTAACTAAATTCATAGCTTGGGATTTCGATGTAGCCTTGCAACATTGATCCATGTTTCTAAGTTAAAGTATTCAGTTCATCAATTTGTTTCTTATTTCATTCACTGAATCTATTGTTCAATTTGTTTGTCAATTTTAATGTTTGATCACTATTAGAGTCGCCTATAGATTATCTAGACAAGGTTATAGTAAACATCATGCTTAATCTTGGTAGACATGTGAATGAATGAAGAGAATGCTATGCAAACATCATGCTGTGTATTTTCTTTGGTTTTTTAACGTTTTTTTGCATGCCAATGACTCTTAACTTGGAACCGAAGTTGAACATCCCAACTAGGTTGCAGATTAGGAGAATTTGATCAAAACCACACATCATATGGCTGATCATATATATGTAAAACGAACTCTAGAAACATGTAGGTAGTTGAGTACGGTTTAATTTTATAAACATGGAATTAGTTTTGCAATGGTGAATTCAAAATCCCTGGTCTCTTCCCTATTCTTTCTACATCAATATATCATTCACTACTGCATTCTTCTTGCATTTTATAAGTTATTTTTCATTTACAACACAAAAACTACTTTCAAATTGTCACTTTCATTTTTAGTCAGGGTTCTTTCAAAACTAGTAATTTATAGAGGTCCAATTGGTCCCTGTGGTTTGACACCCTTACTTATACCACTATACTAACCATATATTGGCACTTGGAAGGAACACAACAGTAGTTCGAGAGGTCCCAGGCAGGTAAAGCAGGACCGAGCAGGCAAGGAGAAGGACAAGAATGAGCTGCTCAACGCGCAAGCACGTCACAAGCGTTTACATGAGAGGTTGGGACCACGATCAGATGTTCATGCCCACCTGGGCCCACAGAGAAGTGTTCATGAGAGGCCAGGCCCTTAGGAAGGTCAGTCATTCTACCTTCGTCATGAGGTATGTGAAGAAATGCGCTTCGCGGCCCGCTCCCGAAGAACTAATTCATGTCGACAAGCCACAGAGAATCCGTCACAGGCGTAGTATACCAATACGCCACATTGCTAGGACAATCGAGGAGGTCAGCCCTCATGAGTCAACGAAGAATTTAATCAGTAGCGCCTGCATCATGAGAAAAACCGTCGTGAACCACATATCTTGTGAGGAGAGGACGTTGAGAAATTCGTCAATAACCGAATTGGAGACTTGAAAATCGAAGAGGATTCAGAGGATGCCCTACACATAGAGATAGACCAAGTGATCTTCCTTATTCACCAGGGAGATCGAGCAGGCAACTCCTCCGAACAATTCTCAACGCCATCCTTCACGCAATTTAAAGGGGATTACAATCCCGAGAGCCATCTCAAGCATTTCAAGAGTGCTCTCATCCTGTGTAAATCTGAAAACGTGCTGATGTGCAAGGTGTTCACAATGACCTTGCGAGGAGTAGCCCAAGACTGGTTCCATACCCTATTGTCTAGGTTAATCATTAGCTTTAAGGAGTTGGCACTAGTCTTCTCCAAGGAGTACACTTCTTATCGGACAATAAAAAAAAACCCCTGACCACTTATTCAACCTGTGTAAGAAGCACGATGAATCCCTTCGAGACTACATTAAGAGATTCAAGGCAGAAAAAGCAAACATCGTAGGATGCAATGGGTGAATTGTGTTCTCAGCATTAAAGAAGGGCTTGCGATCCGAGCACGACTTATACCACGAAATGACTATCGCTTCCAGCTAGACTCTAGCAGAGGTCTTCACAACCGAGGAACGTTAAGCACTCTAGGATGGCGATTGAATTGCCACTAACAAGTCTACTAGGCAGGCTGATCAACCGACCAAACAGGAGCAGTGGCAAGAGTAAGTCGCAATCCCATGGGAACGCTCTGGCGGATCAGAACTTCACCAAGTTCTCCATCCCGTACATCAAATTTTAGGCTAAGTAAAGAACAAGCCTTGCGTGAAGAGACCACCACCCTTGAAGGGAGATCCAGCCAAAAGGGATATCATAAGGTACTGTGCCTTCCATGAGACGCATACACATTAAACTAATGACTGCTTTTCTTGGAAAATACACCTCGAAGAACTGGTGAGAGAAAGCCATTGCATAGAATTCATAGCAAAGAAGGCCATCCAGTAGATCGAGAACCGTAATGTAGCTAAGGAACCTTCCTCGAAAGTCATAAGGATTAACACGATCCTGGCCGATTCTAGCGAGTCTGGGCAGATTAGCAAATAAAAGAAGAGGAAGATTAAACATGCCACTGTTATCTCACAAGTCCTAACCATCCTCTCATTAATTGAAGACCATCCCGTGATTCCAGAAGAAAGATTTGATTAGCCTTGATTTCTTGCACAACGACGCCCTTGTCATCTGCATTCAGTTTACCCAAGCCGTGATCAACCGAATACACGCAGATGAGGGCAGTGCAACTAACATCCTAAAGTTATGGTCGTCTAGTAGATGGGCATGAAGATAAAGATAACCAAGTCAGCCAGGTTGCTGACCGATTTCAATGGTGCGATTTCAGTTACTGTAGGCATAATAGACCTTGACATCTACTCTCCACCGGTAATCATCTCACAAAAATTTATGACCATTTATGAAGTACCCCTACAATGGCATCCTGGGCAGGCCATGGATTAGCAAGATCAACGTTATCACCTCTTCCACTCATTAGAAAATTAGTTACCCAATCCTCGGAGGCATTATGGAGTAGATCAACAGTGATCAAACGATGGGAAGAAGATGCTTAGCCTAAGAGTTGAAGAAGAGCAAGCAAACATAATTCATATTGGTAAGCTGGACAGAACAAGTGCAGGAGGAAGCAGATCCCGTTCCTGACAATTGAGCAGACCAGAAAGGAAAGGGAATAGCTACCCCCAATAGCAATCAAAAAGTTAGGACCAAGTCAAGAGAATCCGTCAGAGGTCTCTCCTAAAGAAAGATAGAAGCCAGAAGAGGACGTTGAGCTAGTACCTCTTCGTCCTGACAAGCTAGAGAGAAAAACGCGGATCGGCTCGAGCCTAAGCCCAGAGAAAAATGTAGAAATGACTACCTTCCTCAAGAACAACAACTACGTGTTCGCATGGTCACCGAGGCATAGATGTTGGCATAACGAGATGCGCTGTGGCCTAGTTGTTGGATCGCGGCTCTTGCTTGGCCTTAGGGCTTTGCTCGATTCCAGCCATGCTTGCTGCTTAGGCCGTGTAGCTTTTATAATTGTTTTTATGCCATAACTGTTTGTACATTCTATCTAACTTGGAATTTTATTCATTTTTTGCTGCTAATCATTGATCATGTCTTCCGATGATGGTAGCAGATCATCGAGTTCAATGGTGCCTTTGTACTTATGAGGAGGTTCCAAGGTGCACAAGAAGAGATTCGTGGCTAATCTACATCGCTTTACATCTAAAGCTCACTTCCAGAAGTGGCGTGCCACCTATGCTTCTGCCATACTTGATGACATGCATGTCAAGCCGGCTGCGTCTTCGACTGACAATACTCCTTGTATGGATTCAACTAATGATGTGCCTTGTGTGGATCCGAACAACAAGAACATGAAGCCCAAGGAGAAGTAGAAGTGCCGTAACTTCTCATTGGGCTTCATGTTTCCATTGTCGAAGTTCTTCAGGAAGGTGTTCTGCACCATGGAGTATGCCTTCACCCAATGTACTCCGAACGTCTATTGGGAAATCATGTCTTTTGTTTGCAGAGAATGACATTAGCAAGAAGCTGGATCTTGAGCCAGACATGGCTAAGGTCTGCAAGGCCCTGAACATCCTTGCGAGGTTTCCTGAATGACGCTAGCTATTGAACGAGTATCGGAAGAAAGCTGGGGATCCACCCCTTGCTAAGGATGTTAAGAGATGGAAGAAATATGGCCCAGACTCGGATGATTTGGCTATCGTATGAGATGGGTCTTCAATCAAACTCCCTGAAAATAGGAAGGCTGATGCCAAGTCCTCCAAAGATTAGGCTAGAACCTCGCAGGCAAAGGATGTGTCTCTCTAAAAGAGGTATCGTCTGTGGAGAAGACTCAGGCGGGAGTTGCTCATTCGTCGTCTTCCAGGGTTAGGCACCTCATCTAAGATTGGTGGCCTACCTAATGTTTGGGATATTCCGCTCAAGTATCCAACTAACAAGCTCAAAACCTATAATCTACACTGCAACAAAGAGATGCTGACATTCCTCCCCGAAGTTCTAGTGGTCCGCACCAGTCAATGGATGAGGATCGAACTGGGAGAAGTGCTCCTCCACCTAACCATCCCGATCTAGATATACGAGTAGTCAAACATGGACTTGATTTTGGGTCGTTGACACCTTTGGAGGTAAGGATGGCAGTGGCTAAGGGTTCTTCGAAAATGCGAGCAGCTGGTCCAAAGGTTGACATGTCCAACTCTATCGGGGATGCATGTGTGTCTGATATGCTCAAGATGAACTTTCTATCGAGCCAGTCTGCTTGTGTCAAGCTGGTTGATCATATACATTAGGCTAGTAATCTTGGCAAGTTCTCAAGTCTTTCCTTGGAGAAGCAAAAATGAAGTGGCTGTTACTTTGCTTAAAAAATGAGTAGTTTTTGCTGTTGAGGCCATCCAGAACTCATCTGTTGTTGCCTCATCTTATGCTCAGCTCAATGAGTTAGATAAGAAGAATGTTAATATGACCTGCAAGCTTTCGGCTGAAGAGATTCGCCATGAAACCAAGATATCTGAAATGAAGGAGAGCATGTCTGTGCTGAAGAGTTCCCTTGCTAAAAAAATATAGTGAACTCAACTTCTCTGTCGTTACCCTATATAGTCGCAAGAAAGCCTTTTTCCCTCTAACAAGCTTCTAGTCATGTTTGACGCTTATCACAAAGCTACTGAGCAATCCAATTCCGAGGCTGTTATCGATGCATACAAGCTGGGTTACTTAGACTGTAAGAGTGGGGCCGCTCCTTGTCATTTCATTAAAGATGTAGACGTCGAGATGTTTTACCCAGACATGCCCCATGCTTACAGTGAGTAGATCAATGTTGTGGACATAGAGGGTACCAAAGAGCAGGTGGCTAATGAGACTACAGCTGTAGAAGATGATGTTAAGGGAGGGCTCAACTCATGAGCTGCTGAATAGAGTGGATCCGTGGAAGACATGGTTGACCAGGCAGACACTGAAGAGGTCATTAACCAAAGGTCGCTTGTCGAGACTTCTCAATTCATGAAGACTCTATCTTTTCAAGCTTTGTGATTTTCTCTTCTCTTCTCCCTTAAGATGCTTTGAATGTTGTTATACGTCTTTCTACGGAGGTTTTTGGACAGATGCTTGCGTCTCCCTCAGGACGTTTACAGTGGTCGTCCTGCGTCTCCCTTAAGACGCTTTTAGTTGTGTTAGTATGAAAATAGTGTTGTCATTTCCTAGACTCTAGCATAGGTTGAAAATTAGTGTGTGAAGAATTGTTAGACGTTTTGGCACAACTCATTCAACCCCATACATCCAGGCATGACTTGACCGATATGAGAAACTTGATTTTAGGTAAATCATGACATAATCATGCATTCATTATAGGATTCCTAGTTGGAGTTTTTTCACTCAAGTATTTTTATGTTAATCTTATTTTTAATAGGATTAGATTTAATCTCTTGAGATTTCTTTCGTAGTTGGACTCTATTTTGATTTAAGTTAAAATATTATCTTCTTGGTCTAATTAATTTGTTTATGTAGATATTGTTGTGAAAGATTGGTTGTAGTGGAAGTTAGGTTTCCTCACATCTTGCATTAGTTGGTGTCATCACATAAGATTATAATTGAATCAAAACTATTATTCATGCTTGAATAGCATTGGTGGTTTACTGTTTGACGTCTTTAACATTAGTCCATATCAGATCATATTGGAAAGTCATGATTGAATAGGAGTTGTGAACTCTTGTGTTTCTCTCTTACGAGAGAGAACTAGTTTTGAATAAAAGGCGTGCCTTTCTTTTCAAAGAGGGAGATTTCTCATATTTTGTTTGAGCAGCTAAAATTCCTAAGAAAGCTACTATGCATTTATTTGAGATAAATCATCAAGTGTTCCATGTTTACTTCATGATTTATCAAACATTTTCTTCATTCATATGCATTTATATACATGTCGGTGACTCATACGGTTGAGGGCACAAGACCGTGGTAGCGGTTTTCCTTTGGCGAGCTTGAAGCAATCGTGACCAGTATTGCGTTCAACATAAGGAGTATCGAAGATTATCCCTTGACAGAAGTTGAGTTATGAAGAAGTCGGTAAACATTATCTAGAATGAGTTTAGGATAAGTGTGTGAGTACTTCTTGTAATCATCGTTCTATAGTGAATTTGTGTTGGACTGAGGAGTCCCGTGAATTTTCCTCAGAGGTGGGATTTTACCACGTAAAATAATTCTCTACGTGTTCCTTTATTTTTATGCTCAGCACGTTCCATGATTGATAAGCGATATCAATCCTACTACCGAAGTTTAATTTTTGTTTATTGATTATAATATTTAATTGGCCTATTCACCCTCCTAGGCATTTTTAGTCATCCTACAGGTATTTTCAATTGGCATCAGAGCAGGTTGCTGGAATTACTCAGCAAGATCTAACATACCGTAGGATGGATCGTGCTGTGGGTTTTGTTGCACATCCACCATAGTTCGATGGCAACAACTATGGTGCTTGGAAGGCCAAAATGAAGTCGTTTCTTTGGTCCTTAGATGAACGTGTATGGAGTACAATGGTTTATGGATTTCCTAAACCCACAAAGAAGATCGGAAAAGGAGATGAGGAAACCACAGTCCTCAAAACTAGAGTGGAGTGGACCACTGCAGAAGTCACACATAGCACTAATAATCAAAAGGGGTTAAATGCTTTATTTGCTATTGTCTCTGCCGATCAATTTGAATATATATCTGGTTGTGATACTTCTAAGGAAGCTTGGGATATTTTGCAGGTTACTCATGAAGGAACAAATACTATTAAGGGAGCCAAGCTTCAAATGCACACTTTACAGTTTGAGACACTCATGATGAATGATGATGAAACTTTTTCTGAATTTTATGCTAAACTTTGTGTAATTGTGAAAAGTTTAGGTGAAAAATTCCAGAAGATAGGGTTGTGAAAAAGATTTTGAGATCCTTGCCTCAACGGTTTCAACCAAAGATCACGGCTATTGAAGAGATCCGTGACTTGAACCCCTTAAAAGTTTAAGAACTCATAGGATCCATACAAACCTATGAGATGAAACATCTAGTTCCTAAAAAGAGAAAAAGTGTTGCTTTCAACGTTGTGAATGATAAAGATGATGGACATTCAAATGAAGATTGCCATGATGAGGAATTAACGATTTTCACAAGACGATTCATGAACTTTCTCAAGAATCAGGATCCAAGGAGTCGAGATTCAACAAGTATAAATTCTAAAAATAGGTTTGTTAACTATACTAATGGTGGGTCTAAATTTCGCAAGTCAAATGAACGAAAGAATCCAAGAAAAAAGGTCCAATGTTTTGAATGTGAAGGCTATGGACACATATTTTCTGAATGTGCCAACACCTTAAAGAAACAAAAGGATGGAATGAATAAGGTAATGCATACTACTTGGAGTGATAGTGAATCGGAATGCGAGAATGATGAAAAGACTGTTGCACTCATAACCACAATTAGCTTGGATGAATCACATGAGGAAGATGATGGTAATAAAGGTATAAATATTGAGTTTATCATGAACAAATATGATGATTTGTTGGCTATTTCTCAGAAGCTCAGTAAACAAAATAGTGAGCTCATCAAAGAAGTTGCTGTGCTGAAGCTGGAAAGTTGCTGTGTTGAAGCTGGAAAATTCAGGATTGCAAACGAGTTTCAATCCCCTGATGCAGATTCTGAAAAGGGAAGTGCAGGTATGAACGAAAAATTGATGTTTTTGCAGAAAAATTGACTGATTAGAATAAATTAATTGCTTCTCTAACTTCTGACAACAAAGCCCTTGAACTTGAACTTAAAAATTCAAAGGAAAGGATTGTTTCTTTAACCATTGGTGCAGAAAAAATTGACAAGATGATTAGCATGGGAAGAAGAGATGGTGACAAACGAGGCTTGGGATTTGAACCAAGTAATAAGTCTTCTGCTGTGTCTAAAACAAAGTTTGTCAAATCCACTTCACCTATTGAACCTTCTGCCGCTCATGAAGTCAAGAAATTCATTCCAATTTGTCACTTTTGTAGAACTCGTGGGCACATAAGACCAAGATGCAATAAGCTTCGTTCAAATTCTCATGTGATGGGTGGAAAAGTAAGTATCAAACCTAAGATTTTAAATCTTATGAAAGAGGTAAACCTCTTATCCAAACTGTCTATTTTTCATTGTTTGTCGTCAATTATGACAAAGTTAGTATGGAGGAAAAAGGAAAATCATAATTGTATGTTTGCCTCCACTAATGTTGTGCATGAACCCATTGCTTTAGAAAATTTGGATCTTAGATGTCTTGTTACCAAACCTCTAGACAATCTACGGTCTGAAACCCTTAGACAGTCTTTAGGTATTTGTGCTCTAGATTAATTTGGAGTCTATTGCATGCCAAAGCCTTTTTCATGTTTTATGATAATTCAATTAGTTTCTGTGTTGATAAATCTGTCTAGCTCGTGCAAGGATTGTTAAGGTGTATCAATCCTGTAACTGTTTGAATGTATTTGATGATCTTAGATTGGGCTCTGAACTGCACTATATTGAGAACTCACACTCTCAGCTTCACACAAAGATTTCCATTGTCTTGGTGCAAGATAAACTTCATTAAATAATCTATCCATATATTTTTTTTCAATTGCACCCGCACACTCCTTTCTTTGAAGTATCTTGAATATCTTCTCACTTGCTCTTGTCTCTCTTTGGATTGCCATCCCACTACTGTGAGTAAGCTTTTGATCTTTTTGTATTTTTTTTTTTTTAAAATGGTGACTTCTCATTGCTTAGTAACTGGGCCTCTTGTCTAACCAACGTTGAGGTTCGAGTCAACAGGCTATGTTAGTTTGCTATCCTTGCTTATCTTTGGAGCCTTCATGATTCGGATCAATATTTTTCCAGGGGTGCATCATCACCCAGTTGCTTACGGTCATCTGACTTGGGCACACTGATTGATCATCCGCTATATGGATCATGTCGAAAGCTAAATAAAGTGAGCCACCAAACATGTAAAGAAAAATAAAAATAAAAATTCAAATCTCAATAAATTGATCATCATAGACTTATTATGCACTCAGTGTTTGTGCAATCTTTGGTGGGATTCGTCTTGTGTGGAGATATTCTTTGTGCTTAATTGAAAAATAGTTCATTTAACACCTTTGCTCCTTGATGGTAGACTCATTTGGTGCCTTTTATCTTTCACCATGACTATGGTATGCCTCTACTGTTATTTGAGAGTTTGTGCATCTCGTGTGCTGTCGTGTGTTTGTCCCTGACATGCTCTACTTCACATGCGTTTAAGACAGCAAAGGGTCTGTTGCTTCTTTCATTCTTTACCCACAAACTTGGCATGTTTATGAATGGAAAATAAATATATCTTCAAGAGAACTTTGGGTCTGCATCTACAATGTGTTTTATGTCTTGATTGTTTTGAGTTTTCTATCTTCAGTGTGTTGTTTTTGTTTTTTTTATGTATTGATTCTTAACTTCTCATTATTCTTTTCCGCTTCCTAATTTCCTTTCTTTCTTTTTTTCTCATTAAAAATTAAAAATTAAAAAAAAAAACTTAAAATTTTTTTATAAAAAAAGTTCTTGCTTTTGGATTCAATCCTTGGTAAAGTGTTCGATCTCGTGAACCCAGGTGAATCTGACGCAAGCAACGAATTTTTTGTTTTCAAACATAGTATCATTTTATGCTTCTTGTTTAATTGTGCAGTCAGGCTATGCTTCATGTTACTAAGATGGACACATGATAAACTGAATCTGAGGATTACAGTGTCATTATCAATCCTGTCAGTTGAAGACCTATGGCACAAGATGTTCACAAGAACATTTCTTTGGAAATATGTGATGAATGGATCTTGGCTATGAAAGATTAGACTTTTGCACCCATTGCATATCTCAAATTGGTGAGGTTATTACTCGTTGTCACTCGACAAGATAAAGCCCCTTACATGCTTCATTGGTTAATCTCTATGCCTTAATATGTTGGGATTGCAAACTGATTTTTTTTGTCTTATTTTTACTATTATATATGATCCCTTATTTTTTTTGCCCTTTGGATTTCCTGACAAGAAAGGGGAGAGATGATTGTGTGAAATTATAATTAAATGGGGGAGAGATTAAGGGGGAGTGGTGTTGTAATTTTGCTTTGAATTACATTTCTTCTCCCACATGCTTCATTGGATTTGTGGTTGCATAATGTGCAGGGACTCAGAGCTTCGAGTTTAGTGTAGGATTTCATTTGTTAAATCCAATGAAATTTCTTTTGAGTTGTAATAGGTGTTTTGTCTAGGAAATGACAAAGGGGGAGATTGTTAGTATGAAAATAGTGTTGTCATTTCCTAGACTCTAGCATAGGTTGAAAATTAGTGTGTGAAGAATTGTTACTGGACGTTTTGGCACAACTCATTCAACCCCATACATCTGAGGCATGACTTGACCGATATGAGAAACTTGACTTCAGGTAAATCATGACATAATCATGCATTCATTATAGGATTCCTAGTTGGAGTTTTTTCACTCAAGTATTTTTATGTTAATCTTATTTTTAATATGATTATATTTTATGGAAACTTTGGAAAAAGTCAAAGGAGAGAGAAATTTTTTAAAAGAAGCCAAAATGGACAAAATTGCCCTGATTTATTTTTGGATTTCATAAAGAATCCTTTACATTTGCATGTCTTTATTTTGAAAGTTGAGAGGTTTTTCTATCTTTTTTGAAAAAGCTTTGGCTTTTTCCAAAAGTGAAAGTTTTTTTATGGCTAAAACCTAAATTTACTTAGATTTTATCTCTTGAGATTTCTTTCCTAGCTGGACTCCATTTTGATTTAAGTTAAAATATTATCTTCTCGGTCTAATTAATTTGTTTAGGTAGATATTGTTTTGAAAGATTGGTTGTAGTGGAAGTTATTAGGTTTCTTCACATCTTGCATTAGTTGGCGTCATCACATAATATTATAATTGAATCAAAACTGTTATTCATGCTTGAATAGCATTGGTGGTCTACTGTTTGACATCTTTAACAAAAGTCCATATCAGATCATATTGGAAAGTCATAATTGAATAGGAGTGGTGAACTCTTGTGTTTCTCTCTTACGAGAGAGAACTAGTTTTGAACAAAAGGCGTGCCTTTCTTTTCAAAGAGGGAGCTTTCCCATATTTTGTTTGAGCATCTAAAATTCCTAAGAAAGCTAATGTGCATTTATTTGAGATAAATCATCAAGTGTTCCGTGTTTACTTGGTGATTTATCAAACACTTTCTTCATTCATATTGCATTCATATACATATCGGTGACCCATACGGTTGAGGGCACCAAGATCGTGGTGGTGGTTTTCCTTCAACTAGCTTGAAGCAATCGTGACCAGTATTGCGTTCAACATAAGGAGTGTCGAAGATCATCCCGTGACAGAAGTTGAGTTATGAAGAAGTCGGTAAACATTATCTAGAATGAGTCTAGGATAAGTGTGTGAGTACTTCTTGTAATTATTGTTCTATAGTAGATTTGTGTTGGACTAAGAAGTCCCGTGGATTTTCCCCAGAAGTGATGTTTTACCACGTAAAATAATTCTCTGCGTGTTCCTTTATTTTTATGCTCAGCACGTTTCAGGATTGATAAGCTATATCAATCTTGCTACCGAAGTTTAATTTTTGTTTATTGATTATAATATTTAATTGGCCTATTTACCCCCCTCTAGGCATTTTTAGTCATCCTATAGGTATTTTCAAGCTGTCATGTGTCTCCTTTAGGACGCTTTTAGATAGGAGCATGTGTCTCCTTTAGGACTCGTATGGCGATGTCCTATATCTCTCTTAGGACGCTTTTAGCACATATGCGTCTCCCTTAGGACGCTTCTAGACCGGAGCATGACGCTTTTAGACCGGAGCATGCGTCTCCCTTAGGACTCTTATGGCGGTGTCCTGTGTCTCCCTTAGGATGCTTTATGGACTACGTCTCCCTTAGTAAAGTAGTCGGTTGCAATGATCATCATGTCTTTTTTGGCAGGTGCCAGTTGCATGGGTCTTGCTAAGTGAATGGCCCATTGCATGAACGGCCACAAACTGTTATGCATATGGTGTACTTCGACAGGTAGACTAGGGACCAACTTGTACCACTCAAACGATTACATCTTTTAACATACTTCATAGAGTTATGGCTCATGGTAGGCCAAAAATAACCTATACTCAGAGCTTTTTGGGCAAGTGACCTGCCCCAAAAGTGGTTGCTGCACTGACCATCATGGATTTTGCAGAGTGTCTCAAGTGTTTGAGGGTACTTTATACATGTGAGATAACGGCCGGAGTATGATATGTAAACTATTTTGTTGCCCAACATATGGTATCTCGAGACTTTCTGCTGGACCTTCTTAGCTTCAAACTTATCTTTCGGTACATTTCCAATTTCAAGTAGTCGATGATGGGGTCTTGCTAGCTAGATTCCTTATCAATATGCATTGAGTCTACTTGTTTTATCTATTTGATGCTTGGCCGGTCAAGGTGCTCGACCGGGATGGAGTGTCTAAACTGGGTGTCCAGTTATGATCCTAAGCTTGCCAATGCATCTGCATGAGTGTTCTTTGCCCGGGGAACTTGTTGGATAGTGAAAGTGGGGAACTCCTTCAAAAGCATTTGGACTTTGTCGAGGTGATGGCTTGCTCCAACAAAGTTCCATATGGAGTGATTATGATGAAGCCTGCTCCAGCTCCCTTGAGATTTGATGCCCCATCTATGTGCAACTGCCACATATCTTTCCTTGGATTGGTAAAGGAGGTGTTGTCTGCTCTCGAACTTTCCTTGCTTTTCATGCCCAGTTTCTCTTTTTCGACTGATGGAGTAAACTGTTCAATGAAATCTGCCAAAGCTTGGGCTTTTGTAGCAGTCTTCTGCCGGTAGACAAGGTCGTACTAACTGAGTTCGATAACCCATTTTGATGAGTTGGTTAGAAGCGTTGAGGCTGTGGAGAATTGATCTCAGAGGAAAGTTGGTCATGACAAGGATCCAGTGAATTTGGTAGTAGGATCTTAACTTTCTCACTGAAACTACAAGGGACAAAATGAAAATCTCCGTTATCAAGGAGGGCTTTTGACATGTAGAATATTAGATGTTGTGCCCCTAGCTTTTCTTGGATGAGAGCGAAACTAACTGCTGAGTTGGTTTTCTTGGATGAGAGCGAAACTAACTGCTGAGTTGGACATCGCCAGGTAGATGAACAAATCTTAGCTTGGTACGGGTTTTGAGAGCAGGGGAAGTGAAGTGAGGTAGGTCTTTAAGCTTTGAAAAGCTACTTCGCACTTTTCATCCCACTTGTCTCTTTGTCCTTTCTTCAAGTCTTTGAAGAATAGTCTGCACTTAACGGTAGATTTTGAGAGGAATTGATTGAGAGCTGCTACCCTACCTGTTAGACTTTCTATCTCCTTCGTTGTGGTAGGTGACTTCATATTGAGGATGACCTTGATTTGATTTGGATGTGCTTCGAAGCCTCTTTAGGTGACTAAGTATCCCAAAAATCAACTGGATGAGACTCCAAATGTGCACTTGTTCGGATTCAACTTCATATGGTACTCTCGTAGCAGATTGGATGCTTCGGCAAGATTCTTGATGTGATTTGCCCATGAGGGAGCTTTGACTAGCATGTCATTCACGTAAAACTTCATAGTCTTGCATATCTGCTCATTGAAAATCTTGTTCACAAGCTTTTGGTAAGTTGCTCCAGTGTTCTTCAGCCCAAACGGCATGAATTTGTAGTAGTATGTGCCTTTTTAAATTTTTATTATTATTATTTATTATGAAAGAAGTCTTCGCATTGTCATCTTCATGCATCATGATTTGATTGTAGCCAGATTAGCCGTCCAAAAGACCCTTTGCTGGAGGATTATATCTTGGAGCAGAAGGTTCATGAGACCCGACATAGAAAGTATGAGTATTTTCGCATGCCTTATTGAGGTAAGTGTAGTTGATGCAAAGTCTCCACTGTCCATTGTCTTTCTTTGCCACCAGAACAACATTAGCCAGTTAACTTGAGCAGGAGCTCAAGGTCTTAAATGGGAGAGCCATGATCCAGGTGGATCTTTTCAAGATAATTAAACAATAAATATTATTTAAATTAAGTAACTTATCAACCATTTGACTCAAATGGTTTAAGAAGAAATGGTTCTCAACCATTTAAAAATTAATGGTTTGAATTACCTAAGGAATTTAAACCATTTAACATTTGTGGTTTAAATTCATTTATTATTTTGAGCTTTCTATTCTAGACATTTAGGCTTGTATATAAACCATTGTAGTTGAATGAATCAAACAAGCAAAACTCAAAGCAGTTCCTTAGCTTCTTCCTTTTGTTTTCTCTAATTGTCTTAAAATTCCTCTCGTTCCCTTATTCCTATAAACTAGGAATTCATAGTTCTATAAACTAGAAGTTTTGGATCAAGTGGTATCAGAGCACCAGATCCGAGAGGGTAACGGTGGTTTATGGTCTCAACTTGCAACCAACGCAAAGCTTTCGGAGAAGAAATTTTAGGTCATTTGCTCGTACACCGAAAGCCAAGGTCCAAGAGAGACATTATGACTGGAGAAAACAAACAGGATACATCTAGTGATGGTGATCGCATCATTAAGCTTGACTTCTGGGCATAGGCCCAAGCCAATCGGCGCTTTTCTCTCTGGCTAGTTAGGATCAAAGGTACTAGCTCAACTTCCTCCTCGAGCTTCCATCATTCTTTAGCATAAACCTCCACACGGATTCCCTCAACTTGACCTTGACTCTTTCATTGCTATTGGTAACTATTCCCTTTCCTTTTTGGTCTGCTCGACTGTCAGGAACAGGATCTGCTTCCTGCTCCATTTGTTTTGTCCAACTTACTAGTATGAACTGTGTTTGCTTGCTCTTTTTTAGCTCTTGGGAGCATCTTCTTGCTTTGCATGATCATTGTTGATCTACCCAATACCGCCTCCAAGGATTGGGTAACAAATTTTTTTATGAGTGGAAGAGGTGACAGCGTTAATCTTGCTAATCCATGACCTGCCCATGATGCCATTATAGGGGGAGACTTCATCAATGCTTAGAAAGGTTTGCAAGCTGATTACCGGTAGAGAATAGACGTCGAGGCTTATTGTGCCTATGGTAACTAAAGTCGAGCTATTGAAGCCGGACAACGACCTAGCTGACTGGTTGATCTTCGGGCAATCTGAATGCAGACAACGAGGGAGTCATTGTATGGCAGATCAAGGCCGATCAAAATTTGCTTCCGGAAGCCAATCACAAAATCATTTTCAATTGATGGGAGACTGGTTAAGACTTGTGATATAACAGTGGCATGCTTAATCTTTCTCTTTTTCTTTGCTAGTCAGCCCAGACTCCTCGAAATCTGCCAGGATTGTGTTAATCATTATGACTTTCTAGGGAGGTTCCTTGGTTGCATCGAAGTCCTTGATCTGCTGGATGACCTTCTTTGCTATGAATTCTATGCACTGGCCTTTTCTCACTAGTTCTTCGAGGTGCTTTTTCGAAGCAAAACAGTCATTTGTGAAATGCACGTGTGTCCCATGGAAGGCACATTATCTTCGGATATCCTTCTTGGCTGGATCTCCCTTCAAGGGTGGTATTCCCTTCACCCAAGGCTTGTCCTTCACTTAGTCTAAAATTTGAAATATGGGATGGAGAACTTGGTCTAATTCTCATATGCCAAAACGTCCCCTTGAGTCCTAGTCCACCTCAAAGCTCCTGCGACTTACCCTTGGCACTGCTCTTGTTGTTATGCATGTCACTCCTATGACCTGCCTGTTTGGTCAGTTGATTAGCCTGCCTGGTATACTTTTTTGCAGCGATTCGATTGTAGTCTTAGAGTGCGTGACATTACATAGTTGTGAAGACCTCTGCTAGAGTCTGATTGGGAGCGATAGTCGTCTTGTAGTATAAGTCATACTCGGTTGGCAGGCCCTTCTTGAAGGTAGAGGATGTGATTCAGTCATCTTATCTTATGATGTTTACCTTTTCTACCTTAAATCTCTTGATGTAGTCTCGAAGGGATTTGTCGTGCTTCTTACGCAGTTTGAATAGGTGGTCAAGGTTCTTTTTGATCGTCCAATAAGAAGTGTAATCCTTGGAGAAGACAAGGGCCAGCTTCTTGAAGTTGCCGATCAACCCAAGCGGTAGGGTATGGAACCAGTCTTAGGCTGCTCCTCGCAGAGTTCACTTGGTCTATCGTCCTGCCTAGGGATCTTCTGAATCTCCTCCAATTTTCAAGTCTCGAAGTCGGTCATTGACGAATTTCTCAATGTCTTCTACTCACAAGATAAGTGGTCTACGCCAATTTTTCCCACGATGTGGGCACTGCTAATTACCTTCCTCGCTGACTCATGAAGGTTGACCTCCTCGGCTGTCTTGCCTCTATGTTGTATTGGTGGACTGCGTCTGTGAGAGATTCTATGTGGCTTGTCGGCGTGAATTGGTTCTTCAGGGGTAGGCTACGGAGTGCTTTTCTTCACGTACCTCATGACAAGGATAGATAGGCTGACCTCCCTACAGGCCTAGCCTCTTATGAACACTTCTTTGTAGACCTAGATGAGTATGAACATCGGATCATGCGCCCAACCTCTCGTGCACGTTGATCCTTGGGTCTAATCTTGAACAGGGACTTGATCTACTTTGAGCAGGGCTTGTGACATGCCTGCGCTCTGAGCAGCTCGTTCTTGTCCTTCTCCTAGCCTATTCAGTCTTGCTCTACTTGCCTGGGACCTCTCGACCCACTTATCTGTGCTTTTGTCCATCCTGCTTTCTTTGCCTTGCGGTCAAAGGCCAAGGTCTCAGACCAAGTCTATCTGGTTGAGGAGCTATCCAACCAAGTTGTTTTGGTCGTCTACTCTTTGGGTCAACTTGTCAACTCTAAGACTAAGGTGTGCTTGACTTCTAGGATCGGAAGGATAGAAATATATGGAGCCTAATTGCACATGGGTTAGGGTTTCATTGGACGTGTACACAAGAGCATACATCAAGCGTGACAGCAAATGAGGGAATGAATGATGTTGCTCCAAGATCGGGCCATAACTTGCGATAGCGGTAGAATGGCCATGAAGGTGGATTCCAGGCATGATCATGAGGCCATGTGCTATGAAGTTGTGGCAGCCACGAGGCCGTAAGGTTGTACCACAGCTTTCGCCATAGAGCCCTATTGCAACTCGTGGTTTGAGGCCACGGGACGAGGCGGAGATACTGAGGCGTGGGTTGTTGCCACTCTCATGACTGTGATGTCATGAGGAGGAGGTGCGGTCCCGATCGTGGGGCCGTGTGGGGGAGGACCAATGGTCACAATTAGAGAACCATGAGGCTAAGTGATAGTCTGGGTTGCGGGGTTGTGAGACATAGGGCATTGGCCTGTCGCGGATCACGTTGTTGTGGCAGCCTCGTTTCTCATTCGTGCACTTCAAACTATGGTTGTTTGGAAGGCTTTGGTTGAGTGATGAATAGGAGGAAACAAATTCCTCTGTATAACTCGTGCTCTCAATGACAACATCAAAATGTTTGAGCAAAATTCAGCATAGGGAATGTTCGCAAGTTGATTTCTCGACCTTCGATCTTCCTTCTCTCTCTTCCATACAAAATAAATAGGAGTAAATAGACCACAACATGGGAGGGGGGGGGGGGGGGGTGTAGGCCAAAGGCCCTCCAATGCCAAAGTTAGTTCAATTGGATCTTTGATAAAAGATACAGGAATAGCTAAAATAGATGGAGTTTTCTTTAATAGGAAAAACTGAGTGACCTTAGCCATGTGTGGTGGCTGGAGCCATGTGAGCGAAAGAGAGAGAGGGAGGGGCGACGACAAGGAGAGAGAGAGAGAGAGAGAGAGAGAGAGAGAGAGAGAGAGAGAGAGAGAGAGAGAGAGATAGGGGGATTTTTGTAGGGTTTTGGAATTAAGAGAGGAATTTAGAATTACCTTGAATGTCTTGGGTGGCTATATATTTATAATCTCCTTGTGTGCTAAGGTTTTGGGAGAATAATCCTTATTTGGTTAGGATTATTCTTTCTCGAAAAGATTATAGGAATTACTCGAAGAGATTTGGTGGAGATTGGTTCCTTGATTTAGGGAGATATTCCTATCTTAAATAGAATTTAATTAGAGTAATTAGTTTGATCTAAGAAATATTCCTTTTCTATGTGTCGTCTTCTTATTGGCCAGTGAAATATATGTTTCCACAACATGGTTACTCGGAAAAATTGGGAAAGCCTGAAACTCTTAAATCTCCCACAAAAGCACAGTTTTGACGAGAATTCAACTTAGGCTCTCTTGACTTGAAATTATGGAACAATTGGTTTTATAGAAAATTCTAAAACTTTGACATGATGATCTTCAATGTCTTAGCTTTGTTCTCTAATTGGCCTTGCACTAAAACTCCTTTGAAAGATGGGATAGAAGTTTCACGCTCCTCTTGTGATATTCCCATCGGTGCATTGGATCAAAAATCTCAAATTGGACTCAAACCTAACCATGAGCTCCTGCCTTTCTTAAGAAAACTTACAACCTTTAAGGAATGCATGAGCTTTTGCTTCCATGGTTGAGGCAGCAAGGTAAATAGCTATCTTTGCTACGATGAAGGTGCTTTGGGAGTCCCTAATGATGATACCAATGACCGCCCTACCATTTCTTTGATTCTAAGTTGCGTCAACATTAATTTTGACATCTCTTCCTGAGGGGAGGAGTCCATCTAATGGTAGCCTTTGGCAATGGTTTTTTTGTGCTAAA
Source organism: Prunus persica (assembly GCF_000346465.2). NCBI lineage: Eukaryota > Viridiplantae > Streptophyta > Magnoliopsida > Rosales > Rosaceae > Prunus > Prunus persica. The sequence goes on from NC_034014.1 coordinate 13,701,654, forward strand.
AAATTACTTTGCACTTGGTTTTCCATAAGTTCCACCATGTAAAAGCCACTTGAGTTGCAACCCAACTCCTTTCCTTTTTGTTTTGATATGAACAACCGCTGCCTTATCACTCATCATCCACTAACCCATTTCTTCTATAACCGTCAGTCCCACAAGGACCGATGTGGTCCAATCTCCTCACTCACTCCAAACCTCCACGACATTGCGTAGAGCCAAAAACCTATAAACATGCCTCTACTGCCAACTCCTAATCATGCATTGCGGGCAAAAATGAGCAACTCTATATTCTCGTACGACACTATCAACCCCAATGTGACTGCAAAGGTCTGATCTGTTAATACCAGGTGACGCAGCCACCACTCAATGGTACAATGATGACGAACTCGCTATCGTTTCTTTCAATGTCATTACCAAAGCCCATTCATGATGATTTCGGCAATTTCTTGAATCACAATACTGCCACGAGATTCAGAGACTCCAAAATGTTAATACCCATCATGCTTCTCGTGTCACCCATCATGCTCAATGCTTCTTTTGTTTTAGGTTTTGCTTTTTAAATTTTGTTATTTCAACATTTTCTTTTGTTTTATAACTTTAGGGTTAATTTGACCATATTACCCTAACACCCTTAAATGAAGATAAGAATTGTTAAAGGGTACTATTAAATCAACCCTAAAACTAACTAAGTACACTCTAGTACCAAACTATTTATTGAATTACTAATCTACCCTAATATAGAATGACAAAAAAGGATATATGAAATTGTGAAACAAAAGTAATTTTAATAAGTACACCCTACTGAACATATTGAACCCCAATCAAATTAGAATTTTAGAGTTTGATTCCAAACAGATTTGAATTTTTAACTGAAGTGGTCCCAATATTAATACATCAAATCGATTGAGAAATCAAATTATTATTCACGTGTTTGATTTTTCAGTTTACAAAAGTTTAATCTAATGTTGGGAACAATGGGAAAATTCCCTGTAGATCTACTTTGTATTAATGCCTTCTGTTGAGGCCCAAAAAAGTCCATGGTTGGGCCCAAATAAGTTTTTGGTCCAATACGATATTGTATTAAGAAAAGTCACATATCGGAGTACACGAAGGCTCGTCATATACAAGTCATAGTCCACGTGCCATGCTAAATAAATAATTTGTCATGCCAAGGACTGAATTAATATTATTAAATACAAGCCCATGCTAAACTAAGCACCGTGTCCCTCTTCAAGGACGATAAAATTGAAGCACACCAAGCGGCATGCCACGCCAAGCAAGGAATTATTATTCCGCACGCAGTCACGCAATCACGCCACAAGCTTAAGTGGGCCCCAAGCCACTCAAATGCCCGGGGCTTGCTTGAGTGGATTGTGGTATAGATGGTAATAAATCAACATGAGGCCCATTGATAGGCCGAGAAATGGAAAGTCTCGGGTTGCTTGGGAGCCACGGGACTCAAGACCATTTCTTAGGCCCAAACATATGGGTAAGCACAAGAGAGAAAAAATAGCCCAATAGCCCAAGCAAAATAGCCTATTGACTCAACCAAAAAGCCCAATGTTTAACAAAAATAGCCCACTTACTTAATAAACCACGTTAGCCCATACAATTGCCACAATGAGCCGCAAAAGCCTCAGCCCCTTGCTAGAAAAATAGAAGCCATGAAGAGAAGGTCTGAAGATTTATTAAACAAATCTGCTGGAGGTTCCAGCACGTGTGGGGAGCAAGTTCCAAGCAAGGAACTAAGGAATATTAGCCTGCGAGCTGCCAGAAACACCCTTTGAACCAGCATATATATCCACTTCCTTTCCTTCATCAGATCTGGCCAAGGAAGGAGGAAGGAAGAAGAAGAAAAATAGCTAAGAATGAAGTCTCCCATTGGAACAGCTGCGGAAAAAGGGGGCCTTGAGCTCCTAAAATTCCTGATTTTGTGCAAATAGACAGAGAAGATTTTGCTAGAATACGATAAGTCAAAGAAGGGGAGGAGAAAGGAAAGAAAAAGCTTGGCCAAATTAGATAGAAACCATTAGGGTTTCTTGGAAAAAAATGGCTTCCAGCAGCTATAAAAGGGGCCTCTTCTACCCAACCAAAGACAACCACACCTAGAGAGCAAGCTTCCTCTCTTGCCTGAAAAACCCAGCAATCTCGTGCACTATTCACCCTTCTTCTCCATTTTCTTCTTCTGGCAGACCATTTTCACATCTGACAGAATTTCTGTCAAGCTATCGGAAGAACGTGGTTCTTTCGTTGTCTCTTCTCAGCCAAATCAGCCTGCAAATCTCTTCTTCCTCACCTTAAACACTCCCATTTCTCCCTAGGAAGCCATATTTTCCTCTTTGGTGTTAAACTCATGCCGATTTTGCTTTCATGCCACAAGTCTCTCATGCCAGGCTAGAAGCTATATCTATAAGCATCAAGAAATCATCTGTAAGCAGCCATTTTTCGTTGGTGAAGGTAACCAGAACCCCTTCTAAGGCTCTACTACCCTTTCGAAGTGCTTTTGGGGCTTGATTTTTGAATTCAGACACAAGGGGCAATTTCAGCAATTTCCCTTTTACGGCGGCCCAGCCCATTTGCAGCTGTCGAAAGAAAAATCCCCATACACCTTCAATTAATTTTCATATGAAAATTATGTTCTAAATGCTCAACTCAACTAACTGTGACATGATAGTGTTGGAAAGAAGCGGTAGGGCTACAAAACAAACTATTTGTCACGAAGAATGTGTTCACCGCATCTAATTCATCTAAGCAAGACATCGACATCAACAAAGAATGTGTTTTAGACTGCATAAACGAATTTATCACTAATGAGGTAAATTAATGAATATTTATATAATTATTTTTAAATTTCATATATTAATTTAATTATTAATGATTTTACAAATATTTGTTATTCGTGATGCATTAATAAGATGGACTCGTGAACAAGGGAAAAGGAATGGCTTTGTGATTATCATTAAAAGGTATGATATTGCAGGAGCTGGTAAATTCAAGACCGGCCGGATTATGTTATGTTGTGAGAGGGGTGGCCAATTCAGGAAGACAAAAGTTCTAGAATTAGATAGTAAGACAATACATAAGCTTAGTCAAAGTTCAAACCTTTTGAAGAAAAAAAGTGTGAAGTTTACTGGCATAAAGAAGTGTAGTTGCCCTTTTTCATTGACTGGTGTGAACAGTGGTCCTGGAGATGCATGACAACTTGAGGTTGTATGTGGAGTTTATAACCATCCCGCAACACTAAATATGGAAGGGCATTCATATGCATGGAGATTAACTATGGAAGAGGATTCACAAGTGATTGACATGTCTATGAGTTTGGCTAGGCCAAAAGATATATTATATACTCTTAAATGTAGAGATGGGTTGAATGTGAGCACAATGAAGACAATCTACAATGCCAGACAAAAAAGTAGGGTGACTGAAAAGTAGGTACGTTAGAGATGCATGTATTGCTACGAAAGTTTTTTGCCCATGAGTATGTAGAGTGACATAAAAGCTATGGTACTGCTAATATTGTAAGTGATTTATTTTATGCACACCCTACTAGTATTAAGCTACTATGCACATTTCCTCATATTTTGATAATGGATTGCATGTACAAGACAAATAGGTTTCGCTATCCACTTTTAGAGATTGTAGGGGTGACATGCATATCTCTTACATTGTCTGTTGCATTTATTTATCTTAGTGTTGAGAAAGAGGACAACTATAGATGGGCATTGGCTAGATTGAGGAGTGTTATGGATGATAATCTTTTATTAGAGTCACTGTCACAGATAAAGAGTTAGGTCTCATAAATGTGTTCCATGAAGTCTTTCTAGGTGTTCGACATTTATTATGTACATGGCATATTAATAAGGGAGTCTTAGCAAAGTGCAAAAATGTATTTGAAAACAAAGCTAGTTTAGACAAAAATTTTAGATTCATGGAATATGCTTGTTTCATCTACTACAGGGGCCGAGTATGAAAGACATCTACTAGCCTTGCAGACAAACTTCGAAGATCACAATTTTGTCATCAACTATGAGAAGGAGAGATGGTTAATTCCTTATAAAGAAAGATTTGTGGCTATGTTTGTGCAAATTTCTCACAAAATAATATTCGCGTGTAGATTCTTCACCCTTCGAGCTTCCTTCTCTCTCTTCCTGTGAAACAAATAGGAGTAAAAGACCACACTCGAGGGGTGTTGGCCAAAGGTGGATTTCAGGCACGATCGTGAGGCCATGTGCTATGAAGTTGCTGCAGCCACGGGGCCATGTTGTTGCAACTCGTGGTTTGTTGGCACAGGACTAGGCGGAGATGCTGCGGCGTGGGTTGCTCCCATGCTCATGATTGTGGTGTTGTGAGGAGGAGGTTCGGTCTCGACCGTGGGGCTGTGCAGGGGAGGATCGACGCTCACAACTAGAGAACCGTGAGGCCAAGCCACGGTGTCGGTTGTGGGGTTGTGAGACGTGGGCCTCTCTTCCTCAATCCATGCAAAATAAATAGGAGTAAATAGACCACACCCGGGGGTGTTGGCCAAAGGCCCTCCGATGCCTAAGTTAGTTCAATTGGATCTTTGATAAAAGATACGACAATAGCTAAATTGGACGGAGTTTTCTCTCATGGGGAGAGTCGAGTAGCCGAAGCCGTGTGTGGTGGTACTTAGCCGTGTAGGAGAGTGAGAGGGGAAGTGGCTGGCGACAATGGAGGTGGCCGATAGCTAGGGAGAGAGGGGGGTTTCGTAGGGTTTTGGAATTAGGTTTAGGATTACCTCATGTGTTGAATGCCATTATTTATAGGGCTCTAACCATCTAGGGTTTTTCAAAGAATAATTCATATTTGGAAGCAAGATATTCTTTCCCTTAAATGGAGAGATTGAGTCAATTAGGGATTTCGATTAGAATTAAATCCCTAATTGATGATAATGTCCCTAACATAAGATAATATCCCAAATTGGTGATATTATCTTTAGTTGGTGATTATATTCCCAAATAAAGATAATATCCCTATTTTCGGTCTCAATTAATTGACCAAATAAATGGGCCGAATTAATAACCTAGGTGATATTCTTCTTGTCCATGTGGCACCTTGTGATTGGAAGCCTAAATATTTGCTCCCACAGACTGCATGGATGAACACTTGAATGCATTTTGGGAATACAACATCAAACAGGGCTGAGAGAGCACATGCAAAGTTGAAGAAACGACTAGGTAATAGCATGTGTACATTTGGAACATTGTGGGACAAAATTCATCCTTTAATAGAATTGCAACACATTGAGATAAATGCATCATGTGAGAAGAGTATGTCATTTGGGCAACATGATTGTAGGAAAGAAGACTTGTTGATTGGTTTTGTATCTATTTCTGCTTTGGATAATATTATAGTTAAGCTGAAGAGGTTAGATTATGTTGGGGTTCATCCGATATCATGTGGTTGCATAATAAAACACACACGGATTGCCATGTTCACACGAGATGTAAGAGTTCAAACGGACACATCAGCCCATTCCACTTGATTGTATTGATCCTCATTGGAGGAAGTTAGATTTGTTGGAGCCCCAACCTACTACTACATCGAACAATCCAACAGAAAATGCATAGTTTGAATTAGTTGTGGAGTGGTTTCAAGGGTGTAGTTCTAAGACAAAGAGACAGGTTAGTATAAAGTTACAAGAGATTATGAATCCAGCATCTACCATGCTTAAAAAATCCCTAGTGAAGATTAAAACCAAAGGTCATCCAAAAGTTGACACATCTACTCGACATTTGCCTTTTGCTTTTGAGGTTGCCTTATTTGGTCAAGATAGTGCACACTCATTGACAATGTTGTTAGAAGACGTCCATGTAAGAAGCCAAAAAGCATATCCCAAAAGCAACCTATTGTTCTAAATAGTCAGTCTCAGTCACAACCATTGTCGTCTGTGAAGCCAAGGAAGCTACATGTAAGTAGTTACAATATTAAATTTGTATACTATCCTTTATATCGTAATTTGAGCTTTCGTAATTGTTATATGCAGGTCTATAGGCCTAAACCCATTGTAGATGATTCTTGCTTAACACAAGAGTTTAATGAGTGGTTTCCTGAACATATGTTGATACATATTAAAGGGGCACAAGATGTTATGAGTGATGGTAACTGTGGTTTTAGAGCCATTGGATCATTGATGGGGGGTTTGGTGACAATGCTTGGCACAATGTACGCAGAGACTTGTTGAAGGAGTTGAGGAAGGAGTCTGTTATATATGAGTTAATATTGAAGGGTACAACATATTCAATATATGTTGGACTATTTTGAAGACTTCCCACTTCAAGATAGGTGGATGACTATACCAAATATGAGACACCTCATTGCATCTTGTTATAATGTAATCCTCATGACTTGGTCAGTGAATCAGTCACTTATATTTTTCCATATGAGAGTGCTCCATTAGTTTCAATCTATCGTCCTGAGATTTTTGTTGGATTTGTTAATCACAACCACTAGATTAAGGTAAAACAATTTAGATGTTTATGCATATATATATATATGTTTGCTTACTATTCTTTTCAGATAACTAGATTAATTAAAGTTCTTTGATTTTACATGTTTATTTAGTACGTCAACACCCTATGCCACCAATTGATGAGTGTTGATTAAGGTATGTAACAATAACTATATCAGACTGGCTTACGACATATCAAGATCGTATACATCAGTTTAGATATGAAGCTGGTGTAGCAGACCCTTATGATAATAACTCTATATTTATTGATTAATTTTGTTAGGCATCAGACTGGTGACATTAAATATTATTCCATTTTGATTATACCATTGAACTGGGCATGAAGATTTAAAAAGTTTTAAAGTGGAAACATAATCATTGAAAGAGAAATATGTTATTTGATTCAAGGAGATTCATTCAACATGTGATAGTTTAATTTTTTTCATTTATCATAAACTGAGATTCATTCAAGCCAGCAAAAGGCAAAACAGAGAACAAGAACAAATACAAGGCTAAAAACGAAAACAACATCAACTAAAAACAAATTCCACTGATCAATACCAAACCATTAAAGAAAAAAAGTCATCATACAGCAGGCGTCGCACCAATGGAGAACGTCGGGCTTTAAGTTCCTTGATCAAATAATGATCCAGCCTTCCCAAGTACTCATGAATGTGGTTCGATGAGTGGGTGAATCTTTGAGGGTTTATATTTGATGAAGGAAAAAGGAGTTGACAGGAATAGATTTGATGAAGACGACCAATTCATGCACAGTAGGGTGTATTTAGGCCTAGTTTGGGATTGCTGCCGCTTTAAAAAAAAAAGCGGCTTCTGCTGTGCTTTAAAAAGAATCAGCTATAAAGTAAAACAGTTAAACGTTTGGTAAAATATAATTTTAAAAGCGCTGTGAGTATGAAAAGCAGTGTTAGAGCGTTTGGTAATTTTTACCATAAAAGTGCTGTAACTATTTATAATGACTAAAATGGGCATGATGCTGAAAGTGCTTTTTACTAATTTGTTTGGAAGTACACTAGATGAGTTGAAAGTACACCAGATGAAGGTGCCCAAGCATGGTCACCAGTAGAGGTGGTGTTCATGAACATTCTATCAAACTTCTCTTCCATATTAGGACTAATACCCTTTCTATTTAATTTTACATATTTGGGATTTATCTGCAAATCAAAGAGATCAATATTCAAAACTATTACAATGTTGCATTGAATTATAATAAATAAACAACATTAACAAATATTAATAACATACCTCAATTTTGTTATGCCACCATTTATCAGAAGAATCAATAGTCCTAAGTTTGGAATTCCACCCAAGACCAGTTTCCTTTCCGATTAGTTCTTTCCATATTTTCCATTGTTCTTTAAGTGCATCCCACTTATTTTTCAATTGTGATTTATCATACTCGGCTCCTGTCTCTTTACTCAAGCTAATCCTCACATTTTCCTATCCTTCTTTCTTAAAGTGAGTACCAGGACGATTGCCTGCCTCCACTTCCTTGATACACATGTCACAAACTATAGTTGTATTCTGATTATTCCATACAGCCGAAACTTGTGATCCACTAGCCACATTATTATTCTTCACCATCGCCACTAGTAGTATGTACCCTTCAATTGAAATATATATGAGCAAAATATATAGCCCTATTATCCAACTGATATCACCTCTTTTTTAAGCTAAGAATCTTTTGTGAATATACATCAATTTATAGCCAAAGTTATTGTCAACGAACATCAGGACTTCATGCTCCTGAACAAAGTGCATGAAGGCCTTCTATCTCTTCTGTGGGAACCTAATTTTAAGCAAACCGTAGGTCAAATATTTTTTTCCATTTGTGGATTATTTGATTTGGGGATTCTTGCCTTGATTAGGGATTTGATTCGCATTAAATCCCTAATTGGTTTAAATCTCCTAAAATCAGAAAAATAATTCCTTTCCCAACAAGGATTATTTTTCTCCAAACCCCAACCCTATGAGGCTCTATAAAAGCATGGCCACACACAAGGGTTGAGGTACGTCTGAAATCTCTACTCAAAACTCTGCAGAAAATTCCTCTCAAACCCTAGCCACCTACTTTCTCTCTCTCTTTTACATAATGCTCTACCTGCCCGGTTTACACTTTAAACACATCTCCGTACCCTAGTTAGCTAGTGTTTTTATTACAAATACTTGAACTAATTTAGGCATCGGAGGGCCTTTGGCCAACACCCCCCGGGTGCGGTCCTCTTATTTGTTCTATTTTGCAGGGAGAAAGAGGAGGCGAAGAAGAAAGGGGAATCTTTCGAACCGAATATTCTCGTGGGGAAATTTGCTCCACATCTTCCCCCAAACAATACAAGAAAACAAACAACATAATAGACAATCTAATTGGCACGATCATAAGGTTAGATTACGAGGGAGACACTTTGGAATTGAATTTTAAGTTTCAAGTTTTAATGGAGAAAAACATATGTAAGGCAGGAGCACACATAAAGAAACTGAGAACATGTGATGCATAGGGAAGACAAAAGGCACTCTCCAACAACAACTCCAGGAGCTGCCATAGAAAGGCGCTCTGGCGATGCAGCAGCTAGTTCTACAGAAACTTGAAACTTTAAATTTTCTGTTTTATTTAATACGCAGTCGCATCTGTTTTATGTAATACACAGCTGGACTTAAATCTACAGCTGTGTTTCTAAAATCTTATCCTACTTTTTACGGCAAAGCAGAACCAGTAGAAAAAAAAAACACTGAAGCAGCACGTCTACAAAAAATTTGAGAGATTGAAGAGATTGAAGAATAAATATATCCCAGAAAATTATAATCAATAACTTTGAAGAGATTGATAATCTACCTTGTGAAAGAGATTGAGAGAGATTGAGCGAATGGAGGTCTCCAAACTTGGGAGGCTGATGAACTTGGTGTCTGGAGATTTGTGAGAAATACGTGAGAATAATTTTCTAACCTAATAAGGGTATTTGTGAAATTGCGAAAATTTCATTAAAGGGAGTGCGCTGCTTCAATTAAAAGCAACTTTAAAAAGCAACCCCGGGGTTGTTTTTAAAAGCTGCTGTCAAAAGACCATTGCTTTTAAAATAAGCAGGATATTTTATTTTTACCAAACACCTTAAACTGCTTAACTTTAAAGTTAAGCAGGTTTTTGGCCAAAAAAGCAATTCCAGACGGGGCCTTAGTATTAGGATGTTATGTGATACAGTGTATTAGGGTGTATTAGAGATATTTTTGGTAGTTAAATATGATGGTTTAGGGCTCGTTTGGGACTGCTTCTCTAGGGTGTATTAGAGGTATATTTTCATTTAATTATTAGATCATATGGTGTACTCAATTAAGGGCTCGTTTGGGACTGCTTCTCTAGGAAGTACTTCTGCTCATAAGTGCTTCTAACAAAAGCGCTTTTATTATAAAAATCTTGAATTTTCTTAAAAATTTGTGGAAAAGCACTTGGAAGTGCTTCATGAAGAAGCACATAGCACGTGCTTCTCCAGGAAGCGCTTCTATGATCTAGAAGCGCTTCTAAACTTTTCTACCAAACGCTGTCAAAAACACTTTTAATTATCAGAAAGCACTTTTAACTCTTTCAAAAGCACTCCCGAACGTACCCTAATTTTAGCATTCGATTAAGAACACTTTTGTTAAAATGTGGGATGCATGTGTAGTTAATGAAACCAGTGGGGTTGTCATTGCAATGAAAGTCTAACCCGAGCGGCTCTACCTAAAATTGACCCAAAATCAAATGACAAAAAAAGGAGCGAGTGTATGTTTTCGTTTGGTACGAGGTTTACCACATCAGTTGGGTTTTTCCCTTGCGTTTCAGAGTGAGTGGGTTTTTTCGTCTTCGAATTTTTATTTGTTTCATAGGAAGCAGCAAGACATCCGTGGGTTCCTGATGTAAATCCCAAATGAGCAAAAAGGCCTTTCCTTTCTTCTTCTTTGTCATTTTCCTTTTTATCTTTTATTTCTTTGGATTCCGATCAGATCCTCCTAAATAATTCCCAATTATTCCTTTTCGCACAGGTACGCGTCGTTGATACTCTTCTCTCTGTGATTTTGCTTATGTCAATAAATCAAAGACTCTTATTTGAAACAGTGACAGTGGATCATATATTTTGCATGGTCATCTAATTAATTAATCAATTGATTGTTTCTTGTTTCTCTTGGTTTGCCAAATTGGTTGTTGATTAATTTAATGCAAATCCCAGTGCATGCTTTTGATGGGAAGAAAATGATTTCTGAGTGGAATTCTTGTTCCTTGTTTTGGGTTCACTTTAGCAATGCATGGGAGTTGTTTGGCCTTGGTTTATGTCATTTAAATCCTTTTTGTTGTTAACATTAGAATCTGAACGACAAAATGGACATTATTTTCCTTCAGATTTCTCGCAACCCAAATGGAGTATTAGACTCATAAAATTATTTATGTAAAGCAATGAGCACTATGGAAATGATTCTTTGTTTCTTCATTTTTTTTTTTCTGTTTCCCAATGGTAAATTGCAACTGTAAACAATTCACTTTAAGCAAAATTGTACTCTAATGGTTTGCAGCTTTTGCCTTTTTCTTTGCAGTTGATAGATCTGTTGGGTGGGCAGTGAAAGCTTGGTGAATGGGGTTTCAGACTATGGCTTCTCAAGGTAACGGCCAGCAGTCTCATTTTCAGCCGTCTCCATTGTTGAGGCAGCCCTCATGGTATAGCCTCACTCTTGATGAAGTTAAAAATCAATTAGGAGACACGGGAAAGCCACTGGGCAGCATGAATCTTGACGAGCTTCTACAGAACTTATGGACTGCTGAAGCAAATCAATCCATTGAGATGGATATTGAGAACACCTCCTCAGCATCTTCACTCCAACGTCAGGCCAGCTTAACATTGGCTAGAGCTTTGAGTGGGAAGACGGTTGATGAGGTATGGAGAGAGATCCAGCAAGGGCAGAAGAAAAGGTATGGGGAGGACATGAAATGTCAGGATACTGAGATAACACTCGGTGAAACAACTCTAGAAGACTTCTTGGTACAAGCAGGACTTTTTGCAGAAGCTTCTTTGAGTCCTGCTATTGCATTGGATACTATTGAAGTGGCCATCCCTCAGAGTTATCCACATAACCTGGGGTTATCGTCATCCCCATCATTTGGTACACATTCGGATACAACGACGCCCGGGCGTAAAAGGGATGCATCAGATGCATATGAGAAGACTGTTGAGAGAAGATTAAGGAGAAAAATCAAGAACAGAGAATCTGCTGCACGTTCACGTGCTAGAAAGCAGGTACAATTTAGTGTGTGCTTTTGTTTACTTTTCGGTTTGAATTATGTTGGTTTTTGCTTTATCTATTTGCCACGTGATCCATGTGGTTCCATTCAGGCATATCATAATGAGTTGGTGAGCAAAGTTTCGCGTCTAGAAGAGGAGAACATAAAGCTCAAGAAAGAGAAGGTGAGGAATCTTTCATTCACGTCCGTTGTTAGTTCTTTCTGTTTTCATTTGTAACCTTGAAATACTATATTAATTGGAATTTTCTCCCAAACTGTTCCAATAATTTTGTATTTGATTTTGATAAAAGAACTAATGCAATGAACATATAAGGAGTGTCTAGTTTAAAAGGCATATGAATTGCATCCTATGCACAATTGAATCCGATTGTTGACAATGAAACTCCTTGACTATCAAGCCTGGAAAAGATGATAGGTTTTCCACAACCCAAAATCAGGAACATGGTTTCAGCCATCCTTTGATAACTCATAAAAAAGAAAAACCTTTCTTTGTATAGTAGTAACAAATGAACCACAATCTTCAGAATGATATACTTACTTGATTGCAGCTTCAAATTCATTTTCATTGGAATGTGAATAAAATATTTTGGCATTGTATGCACACCCCCTACTAGTGTTTGTCATGATAAATTTGCATTTTAAGGCCCAAGAAGTTGTGTATTGCCTCCCAAGGTTGTATTCTGTGTTAGGTCTTGGGGTATAAATAACAAGTTATTGTAAGAACTCTTATGGATATACATGATTTGTAACGCTGGTTGGAAGGCTATATGAATACAATGTCATGCTTTGTCCTTAACCTCACTAGGTTGATAAGGTGATCCACACACGTGTTAATCCTTAGGGGATTATTTTTTGAAGACACAACCCCAAAAGATCATCGTACTTCATTGCCGAAAACCCATTTTGTAGCTGGCCCCATTTTATTATGTTTTCAGTTCATGGAGTCTAGATTGAAAGTTTGTTCGATAACAACTTCATATTTCTTTTATTAAGGGGCGAGAGGAGTAAGGAGAATAAAATGGAACAAAGCAATTTCCCCACCAAGGTTTCACTTGGAAATAGCGTACCATCTCTCTTCTTTGCTGTTGTCATTTCTTGTTATTGTGGAATGGTGACAACTGATGATCTTTTTATTGCTTTGTATGTTATTTTGTTTCATTATTTCCTTGTCTTCAATTAATAAGGGATACTTGTACTTACAATCTTGGTAGAATCTTCATAGGCCTCTCAATGTAACCTACAAAGTATTGGTGAAAGCTATTTTAACTACACTATGGAGTCGTCCTATTTAATCTCAATGGCTTAGTCCAATTGTAAAATGGTGGCTAAGGATATCAACCTAGAGTTAGAAAGTTTCATGATAGAATCTGTCGTTGATATAGGCTGATTATTAGTCATTAGTTTAATGGCTGATTATTAGTCAATAGTTTAATGGCTGATTATTATGGACTTCTAAATAAGTCTGTTAGCTTAAAGTAAGTTCTGATTGTTTAATTAGGGCCTGTTTGTCAGTGCACTTTTGGTAGGATTTGGCGGAATAGAGAAACTTGAAAGTGCTTTCTGGGTGGATTTCCAAGATGCACTTTGACTTATAGTACAACGTTGTAATACATTTTGTGATGTTGACGTATGTTTTTGATTTTTGGATATGGAATATTTTGTTTGAATTTTATCTAGTTTTCAAGTACTTTACGAAGGATAAAGATGCTTGAATTTTGTTTTATTTAGTCATATTATAGGATTTTTTATTGTGGTTATATTGATTCTATGACCCTTCTCTTAGATTGTATTCTGGATTGTTGATATGGTTCAGAGGAGAAGACCTTCTCTTTCCCTTCTTCATCAATGGTGCGTGAAGTGCAAAAAATGGAGCAGAGTGTGAACTAGTTTTTCCTGCACTGTCTGATTGTCTTACCCCTTCGGTTAAAGCTATTTGGGGAGGCCAATTTGTGTTGGTCACGATTGAGTGTGGCTTTCTTTTGCCAGAGGCATAAGTTTTTTGGTGGGAGGAAGAAGGGTATGGTTCTAAAAGATGTGCAGTGATGGCTATTGTTTGGGTACTTTTGGGGGAGATGAGAGTAAGATATTTGACATGTGAGGGGTGATGAGGTGGATTATCTGTGGTAAAGTGTTTGCTTCCTGCATCTCTTACGTCTTTGATCTCTTCAGAGTTTTGGGATAGTTCTTTGTTTGCAAATGTTTCAAATTGTAATGCGAGTGCTTTTTAGTGTCCTTCTTTTCTTTGTTTGGTTCACTGTTGTTTTTTAGGCTGTTTGGTCTTTCCTGATCTCTGATCAAGGGACTTGTCCATTGTTTTGTACTGTTTCTTTATCTTTAATGATAGTTTGTTTCCTATATAACAAAAGATTGTATTATGTTGGTTAATCTCTATCACTTCGCGCATACTTGGCATTATTAGTTATGGTTTTTCCTCTTTGTTTTTCTTTTTGTTTCAATTTTGTGTGATTTTTTCAATCTTGCTACAGAGATTAACATCTCTGGTACTCAGACAAGTCACACCTGTTTTAATGCACGAACTACTTTTGGGTTGCCAGAAGAGATCCTGTTAACGAGACCCCTCTCTTTTTTTTTTCTTCTTTTTTCAGAAGAAAATTACAAAGAAATGTGATGTGGATACCATGGTGGGACTCCTTGAATTTTATTTTGGAGGTGACATTTTGAGAGATGGAGGAAAGTAGTTCCGTGGTTGACAAATTTTGGAGTTGAAGTCGGTGACCCACTTTGACCTTTTTTTGTATACCTTAGTGGTTGACACTTTAAGTGGTTCAGTGGATATTGCAAAGGAGCTTCAGCCAGTAGAGAGACTATTAATTGGTAGGAAAGTTTACAAGTTTCTCATTTGCAAATTCTCAGTGATACAGGGTAATTATGAATCTGACAGTTGAGCCTTTTTTATGCATTATTTGGTTTTACAGTAAATAGGTCTAAAAGTTGAATTAGCAAGAACCAAAATTGGAGGCTGCAGGTTGTGTAGTTGACCTATGAATAGTTGTTCAGCAGCAGTCCGTGCACTCTTACTTTTTGGGATCCAATTGTGGAGAAAGTAGAGAAGAGGTTGGAAGAGTGGAAAACAGCATATTTCTAGAGGATGTGCTTACAATTATAAGCAAGTGGCCAAAAGCTTAGAGAAACTAATGAAAATTTTTTGTGGAAAGGTTTTGGAGAAAGGAATAGAATTCATTTGGTAAAAGTGGGAAATTTGGTTTTGTTGCCATGAGAAGGGTGGTTTTGGGATGGGTAATTTGGACATGATGTGACTGCTTGGGAAGTGGTTGGGGAGAGTTCCTTCGGAAAGGGTACTTTTGGCATTACCAGCATTAAACCAAATATGCCTTGCATGTGAAGGGTACCTTTCGGAAGTGGTTGGGTTATGCCTTACATGTCAATGGCTAGGGATTCTAATATAGTGGTTAGAGGCTCCATTTCTTCTTTTGTTTCCTTGTTTCCTTATTTTCTTGTAGTGGTGGGGAATGGGGAAGTAATTTTGCTTTTCTGATGCAGGAATAAGAATGGATAGGAAGAAAAAAGAGATCCGGACTCATCCCGGTCTTTGGCATCACACCAAAGGTTTCCAGTAGAGAAATTAGAAAATTCCGGCATCGCACTGGCCTTTGACGTCACACTGAAGGTGCCTTGGAATCACTCTCCAAGTCAACCTGTGCCTCACACACAAGCAGTAATTCACATAACTTTTTTCTTTCACTAACTCAGCTTTTAAACGCTTACAAAGTAGCCCTTGTTTTAGGCTAATTGGTAAATGAATCTGAAAAAGATCCACATTAATACACTTAAGAATGCTAAAGACATAATTATGAGGCCTAATACATTAATCATGTGACATAGAGGTAGGCTTTATTTTAGTTGGGTTTTGATTAGGGTCATTTGGTCTAAATTTTCTTACTCCTGCTATTTTGGATCCATTTTTTTAGAAAATCATTAGTTTTGCTGTGTTAAATGATATTGAGGATATCGGGAGTATTTTGCCGATATCAGGAAATTCTGGGGAAGAAATTGTCTTCAGCACCCCCTCTTATTGGTGTTGACCCTCAAAAACACTTGCATATCTGGATATCAGCTGATATTTTCATCCTTGTATATAGATGCGCATATAGGCAAACTAGGCAATAAAGGGCCTTAGTACTTCACTGGGACATTATCTCAAATATGACGTAGGAAAATTGGGTTCCCAATCAGAAATTACAGAATTACTTGGTAAGGTGGGTTTCGAAAAAAATTTGGTGGTTTTAACTACATTGCTTTTTATTTATGTTATGGTTTGTACTTTATAGTGTGATACAAGGAATTTGTGGCCACAGGAACCTATCTAGCTATTTGCTAGTGTTTTCTGCCTCTTCTTATTGTTCTTATGGTATGTTAAGCATAAAAAACTTTATCAACTTCGACATTAGTACTTGAATCTGTCAGAAGGTCGATATCGTTACCAGCAATGAAGGGATTATTGTGCTCATGTTCTTTTTGGCTTTCTGGAGATGGTTTGATCATAAATCATGCTGTGTTTTTCTAATGTCATTTTACCATTCCGAAATGCTTTTCCATTGTTTCACTTTGTATTTTTTTCTCTGCAGGAATTTGAGAAGATGTTGCCATCTGCATTATCAGCGGAACCAAAATATCAGCTTCGAAGAATAAGTTCAGCCTTTTTCTGAGTTGTCTCTGCACCCAGCATTGTAGTTGTCAAGTGTCGGGACTAATATCTTGGCTTCATGTAGGTTCTCATCACCAGATGGCTGGTCGGTCCTGCCACTGATGTGCATCTGACCTTCGAACCGCACCAGTAGGATCCTGTTGTGTACATTTATGATTAGCTGATCTCGTAAAATATACCGCAGCAAAATGTCATGTCTATAGTTTTTAGTTCTGTTTTGCTGGGAATACAATTTCAAGATAAAAAGATTGAGTTCTTTGTGTTTGAGGGTGCACATTGTTATGATTCTATTTTGGGCAAGCAAGGGGTATATATTGGTTTAAGCTGATTCTTTTTCCCAAAGGTAACTTCCCAAATATAGTGTCTGAAAAAATGGCAACCTTTGACGATGGATGAAATTTTTGGAGCTCTCAATACCTAAATGAGTTTTTCAGAGCAACAATGTATCTACATAGAGTGCTGCTTTTTCTACCCTCTTACCCTATTTCCCCACACACTATCTTATCTTTCTATCCACCCATTATTCATAAAATACTCTTTAATTATTAATTCAAACAAATTCTCTCTTATTATTAATTATTAATTTGATTTTCTGGACAATAACCCACCACGTCTTAAGTCCCTTCCCAAGAGGTTAGGGTTTTTCTAGTGCCCTCAGTCTCAAGACTAGGGTTTGGTAGGGTTCTTTAAGTTTTTGCTTGCGTTTTATGGCTGATCTCAAGGGCATCTTTCTCATTACATGTACGGTGGAAGTTTTGTCCAAGTAGGGTTATCTTGTTGTCTTCAGATTGTAGCAGGAAGCATCGAGTGCACGACGGTGGCTGTTGATGATTTGGTTTCCGGTCTAACCTCTCACTAGGCAATCTCATAATCAAAATAAGTTGAGGTTGTCGGGTTAGAGGATTTGGGGAACTTAAAGGCTGAACATTTCTTGTTGGTTGGGAAGTTACACACCTCGAAAGCGTTTCACAAGAAGGCTTTATTTGGAGCGATGAAGAAGATTTTGCATACAAGGGAGGAGTTCACTACGGTGTCTTTGGACGACCGCAAGAGATTCCTTTTTTTTTTCTTTTAAGTCTGATTTCAACTAGAAGAAGGTGATGAAGGGATCTATTTACACTATAATCAACTGAGCATATCCAGCATCGAAATGACTAGCACCAAGGCAGACATGCCTTCTCCCCGGCCGAAGGAAGACACTCTTCCGAAGTGGCAGACACCTGCCAAAGCTCCCTACTGCCGAACCTAATCCCCGAGGACACATGTCACCACCATAGCAATTTGCACAAAGTCGCACATCGAAATTTTGTATAAAACTCCCATTTTCACTTCCCTATAAATACGGAACAGTACCCGAATAAAAATGGTAACTATTTCCTCACCTTTACTGTTACTCTGCCAAAATTATCACAAATAGCTTACTTAAGCATCAGAGAGCCTTCGGTAGATACCATACCAGTGTCCGAAGCTTGACGATTGCTTCTTCTTCCTGATCTTCTGCAGGTTCTTCCAACTTCGAAGGTCAATCCCTTCTTCCCTGCTAAAGACCTATCCTTCTCTAAGTTGACCCTCCCAAAAAGAGCATCAACAGTTTGGCGCCGTCTGTGGGAATTTCGATTTTTGAGTCCCATTTCTCTCTACGAGCCCCGCTGGCTCCTTCCCCAATCAGGCCCCGTCGTCTCTTCTTCACCCCACACTCTGCTACGCCGAGCAAGGCCATCCACGATACCTAGCACCATACCCCACGCGAAGATACCTCCCGAAGGAAACCTTCGGCAGAAATCAGTCTCCAGGCAGAATTGGAGCGCCTCCATGCCAATGTTGCCAAGATGTCAGAGAAATACGAATGTCTTCATACCAAGAATGTCAAGCTGAAGCATGACTGTCTCGCCCTGAAGCGTAATTGGGAGAGAACTTACCCCCAGGGCGCCTAGCAAGACCTTACCTAGGATGTTGAGCATACCCAGCCGAACTAGCCAGTGATCTTCCGTCACAGCGCCCCGGTCCAGTCTAAGCTCAGCAAGGGGAAAGCCACCTTCATCCAAAAACGACCAAGTTGCGGCTCCTTCGCATCTCCTCACCAAAGGATCGGCCCCATGAATCGACTAAGATCTACGAGGATTGCAGGGACCGTTTCTCGGACCTTTAGCCAAAGCCTAACCCTATTCCAGTTAACCTCAACAACCCATGGGTGGCACACCTAGGCCCCCCACCGAAGCCCACCCCCTTACCCGTCAAAGAAGGGGAAGGGGACTCGGATGACTAAGAACATTATTGTCCAGAAGACTGGGAGTCTTACCATACCAAAGCGTTCGAAGAGTGGGAAGCTTACCCAGCCCTGCCCACCAACACACCAGGCCTTCAGCACCCGGTATTCTCGCTCATGTCGACCCGCCCATGAGGCTTCTCTTCAAGAAGGTCCGACATCTTGAGAGTGAGCAACACCGCAGCCATCAGCCTCTCTGGGCGAAGCCACGCCTTGAGCCCTTTACCGAACATATCCTCAATTATCACTAGGAAAAAGACATTCAGCCACTCCGCATTGCCTTTTACACAGGCACAGAGGATCCTCTCACCCACATCCATTCTTTTCAGTCTACCTTCGGATGCAAGGGCCTCAGTGATGAAGGCATGTGTCTCCTTTTCCCTTCTACCCTCAATGCTGATGCTTTGAATTAGTTATATCGACTGAACCCCCCACTATTAACTCCTTCGATAGTCTGAAGTAGACCTTCCTCAACCATTTTATGATCTAAATCAATCGCTTGTACTCCACGGACGACTTGTACATGCTTCAATAGGGTAAGGACGAACCCCTTCGGGAGTATGTAGCCTGCTTCAGGCACGAGTACTCTCGTTGTCCGGATACCGACAATAGAGCTGCCTTCGGAGCTTTCAAGAGTGGTCTCCACGAATCCAACTTCCGCTACTTGGTCCACAGCAACTCATGGAACACATACGCCGAATTGATGAAGCAGGCCGCGGTCTATGCAAAGGCTGAGTACTTTAACTCCAAACGTGGCCCAGCCACCTAGGCACGTAGCACTTTTGATGATCCCCCATCTGCTTCGGCATCCACCCCAGCCACACATTAGCATTTTGCTCTCGCGCCAGATAACCAGAGTACCCAGCACCCTAAGAGGAAGGATGGCTAACAGCATACCTTCAGTAGTGGCAAGCGTGGCAAAAATGGTAACCACCACCAGTCCGGCGAAAGCAACCCTCCAAGGACAAATCGTGCCCCCTTCCCCTTCACACCTAAGCCTAGGTTCGAAGTGTTCACCACCCTCAACACCATCTATAAGAACGTCCTAGTTCAAGAGGCACCTATCATACCCAAGCCCCCCTAAGAGACCGACCAACAAGCCTATACCAAAGATAGGCATCTTCTGCCGTTTTCACCAGTTCAGTGGTTATGATACCGATTCTTGCGTGGCCTTGCGCAACATCATTGAAGGCGTCATCCGCGAGGGTAAACTGGACAAATATTCGCACAATCTCCCACCTCTACCTAACCCTCACCAATGGCAGATCAACATGATCTCCACCATCAGTGGTGGCCCACATTGGCCGAAACCTCCAATAACTTCATCAAGAATTATGTCAACTCTTCCTATGCGCATAAGGTCTTCAGCACTGAGCAGGGACGACTACCGAAGACGTAAAAATCAGGCTAGGCACCCATTACCTTCAGCGAGGAGGAGGAGCATGATGTCATTCTCCCCTACGACGACCTACTCATTATTCGTGCAGGCATCTCTAACTTCGACGTTAGGCGTATCCCGATAGACACCGGCAGTTCGGTCAGTGTGATGTTTGCCAATGCTTTCAACGAACTCCGAGTCCCTACTCACTTGTTAGATTGGAGGATCACACCTCTTGTGAGATTCTCTGGCGATGTTGTTCAGCCCATTGGAAGCATCCACCTTCCCATCTCTATTGGTTCAGCACCCCAGCGAGGAACGGTCACCACTCCCTTCCTCATCGTTGATTGTCCCACAGCCTACAATGTCATTCTCGGACATACATGATGCTGCTAAAGTTCCCTAACCCCCATGGCATGGGCACAGTGCACTATGCTTTAGCAATCAAATCCATCAATCACCAATATAAGGGTGAGGCCCTTCCAGTAACCAAGGATCCAGCCCCTCCTAAAGCCGGCACTGAACGACCTGAGGACCCTAGGGAGGGGTTCATTACCTAGCAGGTCGAACCCATGAAAGATCTTGAGCTTGTTAGCCTCCATGATAATATCCTAGATCGGCAGGTCCGGATCGGCACCTCCCTCTCAGAGGAGCTTCGCTCTGACCTCGTAGCCGTCCTTTGCCTCAACTCCGAGGTCTTCGCCTGGTCTTACAACGATATGCCTAGTATATCATCCTATATCATTTCCCATCGGCTAACCATTAATCCTGCCGTCCGACCCGTCCGGCAAAAGCTTCGTGCCTATGACCCAGAGAGATACAAGGCCATGAGGGCGGATGTGGACAAGTTGAGCAACATTGGATTCATCAAGGAGGTGGACTATCCCACCTGGCTGGCCAATGTGGTGATGGTCTGCAAACCAAAGAAAGGATGGCGCATGTGTGTAGACTACACCAACCTTAATTGGGCTTGTCCAAAGGATAGCTTCCCTCTACCTTGAATCGACCAGCTTGTTGACGCTACAGCTGGTCACGCCCTTCTTAGCCTAATGACCAGGCCCACACATCATTCATTACCGATCGTGGCCTCTACTGTTACAAGGTGATGCCCTTCGGCCTAAAAAATGCTGGAGTTACTTATCAGCTTCTTGTGAATAGCCTCTTTGCCCCACTGATTGGCAACACTATGGAAGTTTATATCGATGACATGCTAGTCAAAAGTCGCACTGCTGACCAGCACATCCCTAACCTATCTACCATATTCACCATCCTGAAGCAGTATAAAATGAGACTTAACCCCACGAAGTGTGCCTTCGGCATGGCTTCAGGCAAGTTCCTTGGCTTCATGATCAGCCAGCGGGGTATTGAAGCTAATCTAGAAAAAAAATTTAGGCCATCTTGGACATGAAGGTGCCGAAGACGGTCAAGGACATCCAGAGCCTTACTGGACGCGTCGCGGCCCTGACTAGGTTTATCTCTAAGGCTACTGATCACTGCGCCCCCTTCTTCAAGGCGTTTAAGGGCAACAAGCGAAGCATCACCTGGCCTGCCGAATGTGACAAGGCTTTCAGCGAGCCCAAAGAGTATATGAGCCGAGCCCCTTTATTATCAACCCCCGAGCTAGGAGACATCTTCCTGATCTACCTCTCCGTCTTAGCCATGACGGTTAGCTCGATACTCTTCCACCCACATGAGGATGCTGAACATCTAGTGCACTACATAAGCAAGGCATTGCAGGATGCCGAGGTTCAGTACCTAGATATCGAGAAGCTGGCCTTTGCCCTAGTAGTGTTAGCCAGACGTCTCTGACCCTACTTCCAGGCGCATACCATTCATGCCCTAACCAACCAATTGCTAAGGCAGGTGTTGCAGCCAGAGACTTCTGGCAGGTTGTTTACGTGGGCCATTGAGCTTGGTGAATTTGATATTCACTATAAACCCCGCCCAGCTACAAAGGGACAGACGGTTGCCAACTTCATCTCTAAATTTAAGGAAACTCAAGCTTCGGCCCCTCCCTAGACCTTATTGGAACCTACTCGTACCTCGACCTTGGATCACATTGCCAGCAATGGCAACTTTCACCTCAGCCAGCCCTTATGGACACTGTATGTCGATGGTTCCTCCAACGCCCAGGGTTGTGAGGCAGGCCTTGTCCTTATCTCCTCAAACAAAGTCGAGTACGCCCTCCGCTTCAAATTCCACACCTCCAACAATGTCGTTGAGTACGAAGCACTCCTAACTGGCCTTCAGCTGGCCAAGGAGATGGGTGTTAAACAAATCCAGATATTTAGTGACTCCCAGATTGTCGTTCATCAAGTCAACCAGGACTTCACAGCTAAGGACACCTCCATGACGACATACTTCCAGCATACCCGTCACCTGCTAACAACCTTTGACGCTTATTGCATAAGCCAGGTTCCACACTCTAAGAATAGCCATGCGGATGCTTTGGCCAGGCTGGCCTCGGCCTTGGAACAGGGCATAGGTCGCAACATCCACATTGAGTTCCTGGACTGGCCCAGCACTCAAACGTCAACCATCTGTATCATTGACCACAGCCCTACATGGATGGACTCCATCCTTTAGTTCTTACAAAACCAAACATTGCCTGCCGACCCTGCTGAAGCACGATGTGTTTGTTATCACTCAGTTCGATACCTGATCATCAATGGCGCCCTATATAGACGCGGCTTCAGCCTCCCCTATCTTAGATATCTAACTCTAGAGGAAGGTAACTATGTCCTTCGGGAGATACATGAGGGCATATACGGCAATCATTCAGGCGCTCGCTCACTAGCATATAAGGCCATTCGACAGGGATATTTTTGGGCCTCACTTCACACTGATACCCAAGCCTTCACCCAGAAGTGCGACAAATGCCAACGGTTTGCCAATATCCCCCAACTTCCAGCTGAACCATTGACAGCCATGGTCAGTCCTTGGCCATTCGCCCAATGATGACGTAACCTCATCGGACTTATGTTTGAGGGCAAGGGCCAGGTCAAGTACGCAGTTGTTGCTGTCGACTACTTTACCAAGTGGGCTAAAGTTGAAGCCTTAGGTACCATCACCGCAGCTCACATCGAAACATTCGTCTGGGAAAATATCGTATGTCGCTTCGGCATCCTTCACGCCATTGTCATAGACAACGACCAGCAATTTGACAATGCAAAATTTAAGCAATTTTGTTCCAACCTCAAGATACGTCTTTGCTTCGCCTCCCCAGCCCACCCTCAGTCCAATGGTCAGGTCAAAACTGTGAACAAAATCATCAAAAAAACTCTGAAGACCAAACTTGACAAATCCAAGGGTTACTGGCCAGAATTACTTCCAGAGGTTCTCTGGTCCTACAGCACCACCTTCTGCATCTCCACAAGCGAAACACATTTCTCTCTTTCCCTTAATATCGAAGCCGTGGCACCAGTGGAGATTGGCCAGCCCACATATCGAACTTCCACTTACGATGCTGAAGCCAATGACCAGCAGCTAGCCTTGAACCTCGACTTAATTGACGAGCTTCGTGACCAATCCAACATGCGCAACGTCGCCTACAAACAGCGTATCGCCAAATACTATGACTCCCAAGTCAAACCCTGTGCTTTCAAGATGGGAGACTGGGTCATGCGCAAGGTCTCTTTGGCCACCAAAAACTTAGCCGAAGGTACCTTGGGTCCTACATGGAAAGGTCCTTATGAGATTACCAAGATTTGCCGCTCGGGCACTTATCAGCTTTGTGATCACCATGACAAACCTTTGCCTCATCCATAGAATGCTGATCACCGCAAGTACTAATATAAGTAAACATACTTAGACCCTAGGGCAATATGTTCTCTTAGACTTTGGTCTCGAGCCTTGACTTGACCATCTCTTGTACTTATTGCCTTTCGGCACCTGTCTAATGAAACGCCTAATTTCGACTCATTCTTATCTATTGCATGCTATCATTTTGCCAACACAAGTGATTAAATGAAAAGAAGTCTAATTTCATAGCAAATCAAAGTAACCTTGCCCCATGGCAAGGCAAAATGTTTATACAAAGCAAAACTAAACATCAATGTTACAGAGACAGCCAAAATACAATAAAACAGAGGAAACCTTCAAGCTTCAGCAGGCTCATAGGTGGTGATTGAAGTACCCTCCATCGGCGAGGCAACTACAATGGCATTGGCAGCAGGACTAGGTGAAGGAGGCACGCCACTCGTATCGAAGTTGATCTCAAGCGAAGGGTTGGACTTCACCAACGTCTCCTCCCAGTGAATCTGCTCATCCACCAACTAGTCCATGATATAACTATTCAGCTCCTCCAAAGTTTGGAACGACTCGACCGCTACGGCTCTGGCAACAGCTATCTCATCAGCCTTTTTCTGCTCCGCTTCGGCTCGAAAGACAGCTATCTCTTCGGCCTTCTTCTCTTTCAGCTCATCCACCTCTCTAGCAAGCACCGCCTTCTACAGCAGCATGGTGTTCCTCTCTCGGATGGCCTCCTGCGCATCCACTATCTTGTCTTTGGTCATCTCCTCACGCCTCTTCAACCTCTGGATCTCCTTATCTGCCTTAGCCAAATTGACATACATCTTGCCAAAGGCCTGCAAAACAAAGCATCGTCAGTCAAAGAAAAACCAGAATGACAAGAAGAAATTCATAAACAAATAACTTACATAAGCAGACGTAAGGATCGTCTTTTGTGCTTGCTCTGCAAAGGAAGAGGTCTGAGTCCTTGCCAGAGTCTCGAGGTCACTCTTAACGCCTTCCAGGAAGACGTTTGCCAAAGGCACCTCCTGCCGATGCATGGCCAGGTTCACCTTCTTTTGTCGATGCAGCTTGCCGAAGTCCACCCTCTCCAACCCCTCATCGAAAACATCCTCTATACCAAAGGGGAGCTTTGGCGGTTCCTGCAGATCAAAGGGAGGAAGCCTCGGCCCCGTCCCCATCACACTCTGGTGAGCTTCCTCCAATGCCTTCCTTTCCCTCACTAAGGCATCGGCAACCAGTCCCTCATCATTCTCTCTAGGGCGCTTCCCAATCGCATGTTGGGCACCCTTCTTCTCTGCCTTCTTCGCCCGAGACTTCCTCAGCCACCTCTGCTTCTCGGCCTCATCAATATTCACAACCACCTTTATGGCTCTCTTTACAACACCTGCCACTGCACATCAAAAGACAAGTTAGTCACAACCACAAAAGGGAAAATAAGACAAACAACAACAGTAACTCAAGTACTTACTCCCTTACAAGAGTCCGGACTCTAGCAAATTCTTCGGTGTGACTAAGTGTTGGTACTCCTACTCAGTCTCTGATTGCAGTGACCTCACCCTCTCAACTTCGTCCTCCTTCTCCTTCGAAATAGGCCTCCACTTCACTGAACCTGCAACATAAATATTCTCACTCAAATCTTTACTCTTACATCAACAAAAACAAACAAACAAACAAACAAGCATACTAGCAATTAAACACAAAACAACAAATCAATCTTAAAGGTTGGGGCCAAGGACCTATAGACTGGAAGTGGGTAGGAACGTGTTTGGTGACGGTCTTCCCCGGCGGACACTAACAGTAATCATAGGCCAGACACCAGCTATTCCTCAAGGATTTCTAAGTAGAATGCAAGAAGGATCGAAACACAAAAACACAAAAAGGATGACACACCTACATGCTCTTTGCTCTAATCATTCAACAAGTTCATACTCATGTTCAAAGTGTTCATCAAGTTCATACCAATATTCAAGGTGTTCATCCTAATATTCAACATGTTCATACCAAAAAGGATATTTCAATTCAAAAATTCAAGGGAAATGAGGTCTAACCTTGTTTGCACCACCACAAAAAGACGCCAAAAATCACATTGGACACAACACCACCACAAAATATCTCGCAGAAAATCTTCTTCTCCTTCTCACTTTGTAGAAATTTTTCTCAAAGACTCAAGTATGTTACCTTCTTCACCCCAAGCTCCTATTTATAGAGACTCAAGGGTACCGATGCCTCGGTTCTCGCAAAAACCCTAGCACCATTTCACATTCCCTGTCAAAATTCGTACACCTGCTCAACAATTCGATAATTCAAATTAAAATAAAATATTAAGATATAAAAAAAAAGAAGGGGGGAGGGGGGGAGGCCTGCCGAAAGGCAAGAGCCATGAAAAAGGAAGAAGGGACTCACGGCAGTTTCTCCCCGCATCAACCCTGGCGAATAGTAAGGTCCGTGTTTCCAAACCAATGGGTTTGAGAGAAAATTTTCTCTAGGTCCACATCGGATCTTCTTGGGCCATTCTTCCTCCTTCCAAAGCCTTGCCGAAGGTCTAGTTAAAATTTATAAATAATAATAAATAAAAAAAGCCTTGTCGAACCGCAAGGGCTGTATAGATGAAGTGAAGCCTTGCCCAAGTACCCAGCTACCAATAGTTCCAGAGATTCACACAAATTTTACCATACCTTCCAAGTGTTGACACAACTTCTAGCTTGCCAACTTGAGGGATTAGGGAATGCCCTACGGTTTCCACTGAATCTGGAATGATCAGTCATGATTACACAAAAATCTCACTAGTTCCCAACCTAGAAGTTACTTCTTGACCGCAAACTTGGGGGACTACTGTTTATACCATAATCAACTGAGCATATCCAGCAACGAAACGACTAGCACCAAGGCGGACATGCCGAAGGAAGATTCTCTTCTGAAGTGGCAAACACCTGCCGAAGCTCCCGACTACTGAACCTAATCCCCAAGGACACGTGTCACCACCACAGTAATTTGCACAAAGTCCCACATCGAAACTTTGTACAGAACTACCATTTTCACTTCCCTATAAATAGAAAACAGTACCCGAGTAAAAAGGGTAACTATTTCCTCACCCTTATTGTTACTCTGCCAAAATTATCACAAATAGCTGACTTACGCATCGGAGAGCCTTCAGCAGGCACCACACCGGTGTCTGAAGCTCGATGACTGCTTCTTCTTCCTTGTCTTTTGTAGGTTCTTCCAACTCCAAAGGTCAATTCTTTCTTCCTTGCTAAAGATCCTACCCTTTTCTAAGTTGACCCTCCCAAAAAGAGCATCAACATGATCCCCTTGGACTTTTGATAAAGCGCTATTACTACTGGCAAGTACTGATGATGAGGTGGATTCGATGTCCATCTCGGTGGATACATAAAGTTTTTGGGAGAAAAATTTGGGAATTTTTTGGGCACATTTTACATGGCAGATCGCGACTTAAATAGAGGTTGTTTGTGGAGTTTCTTGCTATTATAGTTGGTTGAAAATCACTAAGCAACTGAAAAGGTGCGTCACACCTAGACTTTCGGTACCTGAACCGGCCAAATAGTATGAGATAGAATATGAGCACCTCTCATACTGTGGATGGCTGGACCATGTGGGTTCTTCATGCAGTATCAAGGCTTCAGGGGCTATAGAGGTTGAACAATGGTGAAGGTGGAAAACGATAATGAAGGATGTGTATCGTATGCCGCAAAGAATAACTTGAAGGGTAAGCATTTTGGTTTGTTAGATAGTGACTCTCAGTAGGAGTATAGGGTTCAGACTCCATCCAAGATTACGGGGGTGGTTTGATCTCTTTATGAGGTTTTTGCAGGGCAAGGTTTGATAGAGGTGGGTAGTGTGTTGGATTGCTTTCTAGCGTAAGCCTTTAAAAGGCGGCGAGTGCACAAGGAAAGGGAGGTTGTGGCTCCTTCACAGGGTGCATACGGTGTGGAGGAAGGCCATATTTCAAGGATAATGATTGTGAACCAAAAGGTCTCCGATTTTGCGATTTCAGATACAAGTCAACATAATATGGCAGGAGACATTTCTCAGACCGTTCCTACTGCGGCTCCTGCTCTCTCTAGGCCACCAGATTCTTTATGCAAGGGTAGTAAACAACGTGATTTTCATGTGGGTTCTCAGTCCTAGAGGAGTCTCAAGAAGAGTAAGGATCAAACGAAATCAGGAGTTGTTTACAAAGAGGAGAGATGGTACTGATATTACATTTGGTGCTAGTTGCACACCCGTGATGGGTCCCAGGGGCCAGGCCCATCAAGAGAAATAATGATATTATGCTGGAATGTTCGGGGTCTAGGCAACTTGTGAAGATTCCATGCTCTGAGATTCCTTCTCAGAGATAAAAAGCCTTGTGTCATCTTTTTATCGAAGACCAAAAAGATGGTGCGCTAGATGGAAGGTGTGCAACGACAATTAGGTATGATGAGGTGTTATAGTGTTGGTAGAGAAGGATTGTCTGGGGTTTCGCTTTATTATGGCAACAGGGAGTGGAAGTAATTGTTCTTTGTTCTTCTCGAGGACATATAGATGCCATTTTGCATGGAGTGGAAATGGAGACTTTCCGATCCCGATACGAGGCTACGACGACACTCTTGGGATTTTCTTCATCAAATTGGAGGGTCTGTTCATGGCCCACAGCTAGTGGAAGGTGATTTCAATGAAATTCTTAAGGGCATGAGTACTTTGGTCGGAGATTCTGACCCATGTCGTAGATGAGGGCTTTTCGAGAAGCCTTGGATGTTGTGGATTGACGACTATTGGCTTTAAGGGGTATAAATTTACATGGTCTAACAGATGGCATGGTGACGGGAATGATAAACTTAGGTTGGATAGAATGGTGGCTAATGTGAATTTTTGTTATTTATGACTTTTCCAGAGGCAACAACGTATCATCTTAATTCTATTATGTTTGACCATCTTCCTTTGTTAATGTATGTGAGGCCCAGTTATTGGGAGAAGAGGAAGAGGCAATTTTTGTTTGAGGAGATGTGGACTATTGTTGAGGGTTGTCAGGAAACCATCACTCATGCTTTGGAGTATGAACATGGAACTGTAGTAGAGAAATTAAAGGCCTGTCAAGGGTCCTTGTGGACATGGAATAATGAACAGGTGGGGCGTATACCCACAAAGCTTTGGAGCCTCTAGAGCAAATTAGATGATATCCAAAGGAAAAGCTATTCACCCATAGTTGAGTATAAACAGAAAAATATAAGTAGGGAGATGTTGTGGAAAAGAGATGGGAAGAGATGTTGTGGAAGCAGAGATTGCGTGTCTCATGGCTGAAGAACGGGGACAAGAATACTAGAGTTGTCCATGAACATGTAAAAATGTGGGGACGACAGAACATGATTAAGTCTATTGCAGACAACCACGGGGTTTAGTGCACGTCTATTGAAAGCATTCGTATTACTTTTTGTGATTATTTTCAAGGTTTGTTTACTTGTAATGGATTAAATGAGTCACCGGTAGTTACTGAGGTGGTCAAGCTGATGATCACTCAAGCTCAGAATATGCACCTCAATCAAGCTTTCTTACAGGAGGAAATTGAAACTGCATTGAGACAAATGTTCCCTACTAAGTCTCCAAGAGTGGATGGTATGCCGACGTTGTTCTATCAGAAGTATTGGGGGTGGTAGGTGATGATGTGGTTGACTTCTACCTTGATGTCTTGAATGGGGGCACAAAAAAAGTTAATCACACACTTCTGACTCTTATTCCTAAGGTGGACAAGCCAACGAAAGTCACTGAGTTTCAGCCGATTAGTTTCTGTATGGTGATTTACAAGATGATTTGCAAGATAATAGTTAACAGGTTGAAGCCCATTATGCCCCTTATCATCTTGGAGTTTCAGAGCACTTTTTTATCCCTACATGGTGTTATGAAAAAAATATAGTTTTTCTTTTCCGTAAAGCCAAATACAAAAATATTTATATTATAAATAACATATAAACAAATTGGAAAGCTTTTAAGGTACAATGAAATTGAAGAAAACTCAAATTAATAGGTAAGTAAAAGCAAAATAAATTATAAGTAAGAAGGTGAGTTTGGTATGGTGAAGCACATCAAAGACGTTGTCCTAAAGCCTTTGTAGCCTCCCTACGTGCAGGTAATGACGGTCTACAAGACTCTAAGATACGACCCCTTGTACACAAACTCAAAATCCGCTATGAGCACGTTTATAGACGGATATAGATATCCAAGTCACAAAACCATTGCCAAAATAATAAAATAAAGTAGAGAATATATGTAAAAGTAGAAAAGGAGAGAATTAGTTTGTGGTGGTGATTGTTGTATGTGATATTTTGATGGTATAATGTGGTTGTTACAAATGTGAAGGAGGAGTGGCCTTTAAAAGGCATCCAAGAACATGTAACCTTCACCAACCAGAAAATTAAGGCATTCAATATAGAAATAAAACCTGAATATTAAATATTTATAACCTTCACAATAAATAAAATAAAACAGCCAAAATAATTAAATAAATAAAACGGTTAAATTTTTAAAACCTTTTTAAAATTCCAACACATGGTTGATCACGGATAACATTATTGCTACCTTTGAAAGCATACATGCTATAAAAAGGCATGGAGGGAGTAAGTTGAAGAAAATGGTGTTAAAGCTTGATATGTTTAAAGCATAAGAGTAGAATGGTCTTTTATTGAGGCTATGCTTAAGAGCTTTTAATGATCGATGGGTGAGTCTAATCATGGATTGCATCTCCACTGTAACCTATTCTATCCAAGTTCAGGGGGTGGCTTCGGGGATAATTGTGTCGTTGAAAAGGCTGCGTCAGGGAGATCCTCTCTCCCTATATATGTTCTTAATATGTGTGGAGGGACTCTCTGCTTTCACTAGAACAAAAAACGCTCTAGACGACGGTGGACCACCATCGTCTAATGTGCTATCAGACTGTTGTACAGATGACTGCCGTCTATTGTGACACTTTAGACGACAATGATTCACCGTCGTCTATTAACCACTTAGAAGATGGTTTTACAGTTCAGACGATGGTGATCCATCGTAATCTATTTGTCAATTTAGACGATAGTGGATCACCGTTGTCTATTTGTTATTTTTTGTCGCCTTAATGGTAATTAGACAACAGTAGAATTTTGTTACGGTCGTCTAATTGATGATATTTTTTTAATGGTATTTGTGGGTTTATATCCTTTTTTGGGTTGTTTCATTTGCAATTAATGGACTTTTTCAATTCTCAAAACATGTTTCAAAATATTTCAATTAAAAATGTAATCAAATGTGATCTCATACAACGAAATGCTCCAAAATACAAAAGAATTCATCACAAACATTTGTTGAGCATAAATTTTTCTTCTAAGTTACCCATAAAACTCACTCCCAAGGTCTATACATAACTAGTGCTAATGGCTTGTCCTATCCAATTACTGGTGAGAGCACAATCTCTCTCACTCCTACTCTGTCATTGTCTCGTGCGTTACTAGTTCCCAATATCCAGTGTAACTTGTTATCTATTGGTCGATTACTTGATACACTTAATAAATTTGCTACTTTCTATCCTACGCATTGCTCTTTTCAGGATCTCAAGACTCACGAGATGATTGGGCATAGTAAACGGATAGGGGGGTTATATTATTTGACATTGTCTTCTGCACCAGTTCATGATCATGTTGTTAATACTGTTCAAAGTTGCAGTGTCAAAGACAAACAACAAATTTGGTTATGGCATAATCGCTTGGGACACCCGTCATTTGGCTACCTTAAGCGTCTGTTTCCATCTTTATTCCACTCTTATGATGAGCCCAGTTTTAAGTGTGAGACATGTATTTTGGCCAAGAGTCATCGCACTGTGTTTCCTTTGAGTGATAGTAAAGTTGCAAAGCCTTTTAATTTAATGCATTCTGATGTGTAGGGTCCGGCTCGAGTTACTTTGAACAGATTTCATTGGTTAGTCACATTTATTGATGATTGTACCCGACACACTTGGGTTTTCTTGCTGAAAAATAAACATGATGTTGCTTCCATCCTTCTAGAGTTCTATACTATGGTGTCTACTCAATTTCA
This sequence comes from Prunus persica, assembly GCF_000346465.2. Lineage (NCBI taxonomy): Eukaryota > Viridiplantae > Streptophyta > Magnoliopsida > Rosales > Rosaceae > Prunus > Prunus persica. The sequence goes on from NC_034014.1 coordinate 13,733,537, forward strand.
TGCTCAGGTCAAAGTATTACGAACAGATAACGGAGGCAAATATGTGAATAACACTTTGGCATCTTTCTTCCGTGCTCAAGATATTATTCACCAAACAACAACCCCATTTACTCCTCAGCAGAATGGTGTGTCTGAACGTAAGAATCGTCAATTACTTGAAGTTGCTCGCTCCCTTATGTTGGACATGTCTGTTCCCCATGATCTTTGAGGGCATGCTGTTTTATCTGCTGCCTATTTGATTAATCGTACTCCTAGCTGGGTCCTTGATTTCAAGACTCCACATGATGTGTTCGGTGACCATGTTTCCCCTGTCTCAGTCTCCAAGTTGCCTTCTAAAGTTTTTGGGTGTGTTGCCTATGTTCATGTTTTGCAAGTATGGTCATACAGATGTGGAAAGGTATACGGCTGCTGATTAGGCTGGTTCAGTCACTGATAGACGTTCTACGTCTGGGTATTTCACATTTGTTGGTGGTAATCTTGTTACTTGGAGGAGTAAAAAGCAAAAAGTGGTGTCTAGGTCTAGTGCTGAGGCCGAGTACCGTGGGATGGCTCAAGGTGTGCGCGAGTTACTATGGTTGAGAAGATTGTTGAGAGATCTTGGGCTTGGACCCTAGAAACCCATAGATTTATATTGTCATAATAAAGCTGCAATTGCAATTGCACATAACCCTGTGCAACATGATGGTACAAAGCACGTGGAGGTTGATCTACATTTTGTTAAAGAGAAGTTGGATTCTAAAATTATTTCTTTTCCGTTTATATCATCCGAGTATCAATTGGCAGATGTTCTTACGAAAGCTGTGTCTACTCCGGTCTTTCTCAACTCGCTTGACAAGTTGGGCATGCGTGACATCTTTATTCCAACTTGAGGGGGAGTGTTAGTGAGATCCTAGCTTAATTAGGATATTTATTTCCTAATTTATTAGGATTATATTTCTTTCCTTTTTGTACAGATATTGTGTAATTAGGTTTTTATCTTGTTTCCTAGTTTGACCCTACTAGGGTTACATCCTTGTACTATAAATACATTCTTTTGAAAAAAGAAATACAACCTGAAAAATATTCTACCCATATTGTTTGACTGTGACGTCTATCTCAGTTCCTTTTTTCTTCTTCCTTTACGTTTTCTAGTTCTCAGTCTCTATATATATTTTTCTTTGGGATTAGCCCAAACAGCACTACGAGAGAAAAATTAAACATAGTAAGATTAGACACTGAAATTACCCAAGAATTATGCGGCGGGGATAACTAGGTATTTTCGTTTTGCCACCCTTTTTTTTGGATTGAAATGCACCTTTTATGTGAATTTTTGCATAAAGCTTTGAAATTATGCATGAACATTTGAAGATCATCCTTAGAGTAAAATATTAGGCATTCCAACCATTAGGCACCTTGCTTTGATCTTTGGCCTGCCGTTTAGTATCGTTCATTTGTATTTGTAGATGTCTGATAGTTCTGATAAATAAGTGAACAGTCCCCACATCTTTGGGGAAGAAACGGAAAGTGAGGAGCGTACCATTTCTAAAGGTGCTGGTGATGAAAGCACTGAATCCGAAGGTATTGTGGAGGGTTTGATAGAAGAGGGTAGGATTGGGGTAGAATAGCAATCGGTAAGTTCTGTGGATGAAGCTTATAGGGAGATGCAAAAGAATTATGTTACGCTAGAGGCGGTGGCCAATCGTGTTCTTGATATGCCTCATACACCTGAATGGGGTCAAGTAACCAAGCGGGGCCATCTAGGTCTGGTAATGTGTTGGTAGCTTCTGTGTCAGTTTGGGTGGATGTTCTAATGGGGGTTCACCACCGAAGAGAAACAAGATGATTTTATATGAGTTGGAAGAGCTTACAGCAGAGTATGTGGTGCCTTTTTTAGTGTGGCTGAAGCTACCAGCTTCGACACATGTAGTGAGGTATCCACTTGAGGGTTGTGCTTTGATTTTCTCAGAAATTTACGAGTATGTGTTTAGGTTGTCATTGCATGCATGGGTTTAGATGATGTTGGCAAAGTTTGGTTATGCACCAGTGCAAAATAACCCCAACTTCTAGATCGTGCTTCATGGGGTTGTATTTAGCTTGGTAGTTGGCAAAGCTAGGGGAGCCGACCTTTGAGCAATTCATGTACCTATACTCTGTGTCCAAACAAAAGGGAAATTTTGGTTGGGTTCAGGTTAACTACCGAAAGGCAAAGGAGAGAGGTTACTTCATAGGGCGCATGCCTTCATCACAGAAGTCATGGAGGAATCAGTGGTTCCTTGCCTATGGTGATTGGGAGTGTTTTTTGGGGAAGACCGTTGATAGACATGTGCCTACCCATTTCCAATCTATAGGTCTTTGGTTATAACTTTTTTATTTTTGTTGCTTGCATGTGCTTGTATAAATTGTCCTGCTATCGATTGGTATAAGTGAACCTAATAGTATTCTTGTTTGTGTAGGTTCGGTGAAGTGCAATCCTCTGTCAAAGGAGAAGGAGGACGAGGTAGAGTTAGTGAGGTCGTTGCTTTTGACAGAGAGGCTAGAGTACAAGAATTTGGTGCGCCAGAGCACTTGCTTGAATAAGGGTTATTGCAAGGAAGTAAGTTCGGTTTCTTCACATCTCTTTTTTCCTTATTTTTGTTTTTCTAGCTCCCAGTTAGTGTTATTGGCAATGGTAGGGATTGTGAAGGGAACGAAAATAGTGGCGGAGTCACTAAATGTGGCAAAAATAAGTGATGAGAACAAACAGCAGTGCCTCAAGGAAAAGAGAGAGAAGGACAAGGCTACCAGGGTCAGAAAGGTAGAAGAAAAGCAGGCCAAGGCGTCGCTGGTGCCACGGAGACTATTACCAATGGGGCTGAAGATCGTACTACCCGGAAGCGAGTGCGGGATGATGATGATAGGCTGGTTTCAGCAGCCTTAGATAAAAAGAAAAAAAGGCTTAGAGGCTGCCATAAAGATGTCATGGGCAACGAGCCAAGCTTACCGTCGTTTGGCTTGGAGCCCCTTCCTAAACTTCTGCTCAACATGGAGGAGTTGTTCCTTGCATATGCTGAAGATATTGACTTTGTTGAGGTTTGGCGGCAGAAGAAGGAGGTGACTTGGCCATGCATCATTAGGAGGTGCCCCTCGTGAATGCCTTCTTTATCAGGGTAAAGATTGACGCTAGGGAGCTGGTACAGACTAAAGCTACCGACTTCTCAGATCGTGTGTAGAAGACAGTGCTGTCTTCGGCCAGTGTAAGTGTCGAAAATATTTGTTATTGTTTATTGACAACAATTGTGTTCTGACAACTGTGCGATCATCTGCAGGCTTTTAGGGAGATGTATATGACCATAGCTAGGGAAGATAAGAAGGTGGCACTGGCCAGGCTTCAGACAGAGGTGGTGAAAGCTGCTACTGTCGAAGCATAGGCCACAATCCGTAAAAAGAACGCCCTACAACTGAAGACCAATAGGTTTGAAAGGGAGTTGAAGGAGACAAAGAAAACAATTAGGGGTGACAAATGAGGCCTTGACTGAGGCAGAGTGCATGAAAGTGGAGGAGGTCACTGTTGCTTGTACCGAGGCAGTGGAGGAGTATAAGGCTTCAAATGAATTCAAGAACCTTGTACTCGATGGGATGGTGGTGGAGCAATTTGGTTAGGAGAAGCTTGTGGCGAGGTTCAATATGACTGAGAGTTTTGGTTCTGATATATTTTTTGTCGTCATTTCTCCAGTTCACATCCTCTTTTATTTATAGGAAATCTGTATAATGATGATTCTTTAATATCCGGAGGATATTTGCTGAAAAGTGTTTGCACCAGCAAATAAGGGAGTAGTAGCTATTCTAACAGAAACGATTCATATCAAGAGCCAGCTATGGTAATCAATTTTGACTTTTTATTAACCAACTCCCCTAAATGCCTCTTGCTCGTTCCTTGCAAACTGGAATTAAATGTCTCACTGATGAAATCTTCATGGGTATGGAAGGAAACCCAACATGTTTTCCTGGAATTTAATGGTTATAGGGAGTGGTTTTTGTTTTCACCTTTCTACCAACTCCCCTGAATGTCCTTTGTCCATTTCCTGTTGATGTCTTGTCGTTAGAATCACGTGGGTATTGCACAAAGAAACTCAACCCCTCTAGCTCTAGAGCCACTGATCTGGCTTTGAATCGGTAACCAAGGGTGATGATCAAACCTCAAACCTCAAGCTTTATTCACTAATATCCTTGTTTTGAAACCCAATCACAAATGCCCCTTATAAAAACTCCTTATTGACAGCCTATTACCCATCCTTCACTTAGTTTTTTTTTCTTCTCAGTCGTTGCTCTTCATCTTCCTCTTCTTCTTCTTCCTTTTGCCAAACCTCACAAAATCCACTCCACCATAGAATCTCCACTAACTTTATCTCCTCTTAGTTATATCTTCCAATTAGGAGCTGATTTCAACCTCAAGGTTGAACCCTAAATTTGGAATCGGACCCTAGCCAAGGCGCGACTCGCCACCTCCGTTGTCAGCCTCCACAATGAAGCCACAGTCTTGACTTGCCACCTTTGTCGTTGACTTCCACCACAAAGCAACGACACCTTCATCGTCGATCTTCACTATGGTGAGTTCTGATATTGGTTTTGTTTTTTTATTTATTTTTAGTTTCTTTGATTGATTGAGATTATTGGGTGATTGCTTTCACTGTTTTTAATGAGACATTACTGGGTTTTTGTTGTGGCTTGTTGGTTCTGTGTTTGAATGACATTTACCAACTATTTCCTGTGGTTGTTAAGCTCTTGGACTTGGATATACTATTTTGTGCTTATGATTTGTCTTTGAAATGATGTATACATTGTTTTGTGATTGAGATTTGGACTTAGATCTCCTTGAAAGTGATGTATTCACTCTTTTTGGTGGTATGATATTCGATATGAAACAACCTTGGACAGTGAAGGTTTGGCAATTTGTAAGTAGTTAGTTAGTAATAGGATACCCTAGGTTAATGGCTTTGAGTTGGATTTAACTTTAAGAGTTCTTGACACATGCTTTCCCTGCTGGAGCTTGAAACACAACTAGGCTAGCTAAATCATTTCACTTTGCATAACGACTGAGAAATTGTGAAAGAGGATTTGAGAGAGCTCAAAACGACAAAACAAAAGTCAAAGATGAGCAATTGGCTGAGTTTTTATAAGGGGCATTTATGATTGGGTTTCAAAATAAGGATATTAGTGAATAAATTAGGTGAGCCAGGGGTAAAGCCACCAATTTCCCTTAATATTATACCCAAGTTGGACCTGAAGTTTAACCCGGCCACAGAAGATATAACCCTTACCCGATATTCTTGTCCACTTTTTTTTTTTTTGGAGAGAATTCTTGTCCACTCTTTTGTTCCTCTTCTCCCTAGTTTTATAAAGTTTCTATTAAACTCTTTTGCCTCTGTGGGGTAGGATGAATGAATTGAGTTTTTCTTTTAATGTTGAATAAATATTTTTCAATACGAATTAGTACAATTTAGTTGTATTGTATTATTTATAATTTTTTGTTATTAAAATAAATTCATGTTCAAAAGGTTTACGCCTCAATGCTTCAAGGCTTACACCTCGCATAGTGCTACTAAAAACGTCTCGCCTATACGCCTCGCCTTTGAAAACATTGGTTGATAGGTCTTTTCATATGTACAGACTCACAAGAATTGGTGAATTTATTGAAGGGAGAAGAAGAGTTGTGGTGCAACTTGGGGAATCTAGTTGAGGATGTTAAATTTCTATTATCACAGTTGCAAATTGTGAATGTTTGTTCCGACCCCAAGGGTGCAATAAGGTGACGCATTCTTTGGCCCGAGCAAGTATGCGGCTTCAACATCAGATGTTTTGGGAGGATATGCCACCTTTTGGGATTCTTCCATTGCTAGACAGAGATAGGGAGGGTGTGTAGTTTTGTTTTGTTCAGGGGATGCAGTGGTACTCATTTTCCTTGACCGGATTTTCCCCTACTATGAATTTTCATGACAAAGTTTTAATGAGGCCCCATAGATATACATCCATGTTCCATCATTATTTGTAATCTTGTTTTATTGAATGAAGCTCTAGGGATTCATGCGTATTTCTTCTTGAAACTTTAGGTTAGTCTTGCCATTTTTGGAGAAGTACTGGCTTAGGAAGTAAATGTATTTTAAGAGCTTTTTGATAAATTTCAAATTTTGCAATAGATAAATTAAAATATTTTATGCAAAACCCAAATCTCTAATAGTGATTCAACTCTGTCTATAACTTGAATACAAGTGATAGTTTAAATTCCCTTTTTTATTTTTGAACATAATTGATGTTTATGACTTAAGTAAAGTGATGTATCTTAATGTTGCATAACTATTTTAGATATAAGCAATATTGGAGGAGAGGGATATGTGCTCTTAACCACTTAAGTCACAAACTCCTTACATAAGTATTTGACTACGTAAAATAAAGTTTACTGAGAATGGTAACCATGCGAAAGGGATTCAAGAAATCCATCTAAGCTGGTGAGGTTCTTGCTCTTTAGAAAATGGGAGTACCAATGAGCAGAGAGTTTGGGTTGTCTTTTTAAATCAGGGTCGTCCAAATCGATGTAGTATAGGCCAAAGCTTGATTCATAGCCGTTCAATAGCTCAAGGGAGTCCATGAAGGACCATATAAAATAGCCTCTGGCATTTGATCCATTCCTTCCAAAAGTAAAGATTTCATAGCATCCGTCAGTGATTAAGAACAAGTACTAGTTAGCTGTCAAACTAAGGTATAAAACAAGAAAAACCACTTAAGAAAAAAGCAAATAAAGATGATATCAGATAGTTAAAGACTTCATAAGTGGTGAACGGTTATAGCCCAGTGAAAAAGACCTTGACTAATGTGTGTGAGAAATCCTTCATCGCTTTATAGTTTAGACTATCACTTGTATAAAAATAAAATAAAGACTTCACAAGTGAAACATATCTTGCCAATTCTCACTTTGCCTATTTAAACAACAATTTGGGTCATGGTCTTTTTTCACTGGGTTAGGAGATGAAGGATTGCATGCAGTTTGTGACTCTTGGGTCAAGGTCATATGACTCTTGGGTTAAATTATAAAGACCTTGACCCAGTTTGTTATTCAATTTTGTTCATGGAATTAATTATTAGTTACAAGAGAATAAGATAAGTCATATGACTCTTGGGTTAAATTATAACTGGCAGATAATAGGTATACCTTACAGCTGCAAGCAAACTTTGGATATGTCCACGCAAATATTTTACCCTCGACCTATCCTCCAATGATGAATTGCGTGCAGTTTGTTGACCTAAAATATATAGGATGCCAATACTTTTCCATTTAGATAATGAGATAGATGAAAAGAATATAAACATGAAAAGCTATAATGCCACTACTTCATTATAATAGCCAAAATTAAGTCTTTGTACTCTATAATTTTCAATTAGGTTATAACATTATCATCTAAATATATGACTTTATTACAAAAAGAAGAGCGAAACTAAAAGTACCACTAAACTAAATTGCAAATTGTTCCAACACTGTATATTCAAATACATGCATTATAGCACTACTTCGATTAAATTTCAGCATTTAGATAGAGAGAGGGATATACCATTTTCATGGATATATATAGGGGGATTGCCATAATTTTGCTTCATATATTCCAACAGTCTTTGCAGGCCCCAGGGAGCTATTGGATACTACATCAAACAAATGCATTAGTAATGCTTGAAATTAACTCCATAAATGGTTAAATGACACTAACTTAACCCCACATCGAAAATTTGAAAAAATAAATACAATATATAATGAATGATACCACTCCTAATAACACCGAGGTTTTTTGATAAAACAACACACCTACTGGAATTTGTAAGTGGTTAAGTTGTGAATAATATCGGTGTTGCTAGTAGTGGGTCGATAACCCATCTCTCTAAAGTTAACAAGTTGTTATGTTCAAAGTTTTACCTCGAATGATGATTCATTACATTTCAGAACTGCACAAATAAACTTTGTAAGTTAAATCAATAATTATATCATGTCTTAACCAAGACAAAACTTGCCCCATAGTGACCAATGCGCACACTAAAGCAGTACAAAAAAGATGTAATAGATGAATCATGTAACAAAAACCAATAATTTTGCGAATATTTAATTAATCTCGGGGGAAACCTTGAAGCCAATAATTCAAAACTTCAGTTTTTTTTTTTTCTTTTTTTAACATGCAATAGATATTTACCAATATATTTTCACAGAGGCTGGGCTAATACATCCACAAAGTTATGCTTCCTACCATAATGGGATTAGCCGCAACTAGACTGTTAAAGATTGGCTCACCATAGATGCAGGAGGAAGAGGAATCGTACAATCCCGACAACTGGTCGTCACGTGAATAGTGTCACGCGCTGTTTTTGGCATTTTGGCATGTTTTGATGTGGTTTCCTATTATTTTGGGGTTTTCTAGTACAAGTTAATAGGGTTTTAGTTTCCTATTCCTAGTAAACTTGTAACCCAAGTCCTATGAGTTATAAATAAAACTGTTAGGGCTAGGTTAATTTAAGAGAGGAGAATTCAAGAGTGAATTTTGAAGAGAGAAACACAAGATTGAATTCAAGGGTGAATTCTTGAGTATTTACAAGGGCATCAAAGGGTTTGAACAAGGGTGTGAGAGAAATTAAGACCTAGAGTTTGAGGTGATAGAAAGCTAAGGGGATTCTTGTTGTAACCAAAGTTCTTCCTGTTCTTCTAGTGAAATTTCTGGAGGGGGTCACCGAAGAGAACGTAGGCATGAGGCCGAACCTCTATAAATCTTTTTGTTCCTGTGTGTTTGCTTACTCTCTTTGTGGTGTGTGTTTGTGTTTTATTCTCAAATGGTTTGTGTGTGTGTCATCGCATAGTCCATCAATGACAAAGTCTTGGAGTGTTTCCGCACTACAAGTGGTATCAAAGCTGCGGTTCGTGGCACGCTCTTATAGTTTTAAGAGTGTTTGCAAGTGTTGATGATGGCGGCCGACAAGAATGCGGTGGGAGAAACCTCCTAAATGAAGACACCACAAACGAATAGCATGAAGCTCGAGGTGAAGACATTCACAAGGAAGGAGAACTTCACACTATGGCAAAAAATAATGAAACATGACCTAGCCCATCAAGGTCCAACTATTATCTTGGCAGGCGAGGAGACAAGACCTAAAACCATGACAATGAAGGAGAGGGACATGCTCGGCAAGTTGGCTAGGAGGTCCATCAAGGTGATGGAAGACACCGCAAAGCAAACATAGGAAAAGCTCAAATGGATATTTGAAAGAAAGTCCCTATCAAACAAACACTTCATGAAGGAAGCGCTCCTAAATGTTCACATGGAGGAGGGTGGAAATCTCATGGAGCATCGTAACACCTTTAATAGGTGTATTGAGGACTTGTAAAAGGTTGATGTGGTTTATAGCATGGAGGATGAGGCGTTGATGTTGTTGGCATCGTTGCCTCCGTTCTTTGAACATTTTCGGGGGGCGTTGATGATCGACAAGAGTACTCTCAATTTTAAGGAGGTGGTGCAAGACTTCGTGCATCACGGGTTGGCTCAAAGTTCTGGAGATAGCTCTCAAGGTGCGAGTCTATTAACATGGACCGGAGAATGGTGTCGTTCAAGCAAGCACAAGGGTAAGAAAGGCAATGGGAGGAATCCGAAATTTAAGGAAAATGAAGTGTTCTTAAAGTGTGGGTCTACGGACTATTGGAAACAGAATTTTTTGATATGGAAGGAGAAACATAATAAGATGAAGAATGCTAAAGGTTCAAGTAAGAATGCTAAAGGTTCAAGTACAGCAAATGATGAACTTTTGACAGTTACGGATGAGAAGCGTAACAAGGAAGTAGTGGCAAATTCTTCGGGTAAGAGTTCTACTTTGGTTTAGATTTTAGATTCTAGAATCTCATTTCATGTGTTCTCAAATAGGATGGAGTTTGACACATACGATGAAAGGAAAGGTAACAAGATTCTATTGGGAGACAAAAAAAGTTGTCATGTTTTGGGCATGGGAACAATGAAGATCAAGATGCAAGATAGTGTTGTTAGAAGCCTTAGTGAGGTAAGGCATGTACCGACACTAAGAAGGAATCTTATTTCTCTTGGTTCCTTAGATAGAAAAGGGTATTCGTACAAGGTCAAAGAAGGAAAGCTCTTAGTCACACAAGATTTGGTTGTGGTTAAGAGAGGGAAGATTCAACCTAGTATGAGGGGGAAGATTCAACCTAATAACGGTTATTAATTTTTGGGGGGGTACAATAACAGGTAGAGTAGTAAATTTTACCGAGGAGGAGTTTTGTACCAAGAAAAAATGGGCAAAAGATCTTATTGTCAAGGAGCCTGTGCAAAAAAAAGAAGCTAAAGACTAGAATGGCAAGGAAGGTTAATTAAGGTTGTATGATTAACAGTTTATCATCAAGAGTACTTGATTTCATAGGTGTAAAAGTGGCGGTATAAGAGGACAAGGCCCACAAGGGTGAAGTCGAGACAAGGGATGATGTGGAGAATATTGTTGGGTCGATGGAAACTGAAAAGATACTTCTTACCAAGGTGATCATAGAAGGGACTCTAAGACGGATAGAGCTTGACACAAGGGTTGAAGAAGATAGGCATGAACAACAAACTCACAAAGGGGTTCTACTTGAGGTGCAGCCTTCACCACAAGCAAGGTCTGAGCCCAAAGAAGCCATCAAACTGCCCCAAGGGTTTGGATAGAAGGACAAGGTAGATTCAACTACGTTTTCAGAGTGCTTTCGGGAGCATGAAGCGAGAAAGTTAAACGGGTGCTTGGATGAAAAGGAATGAGCTAGTTCATAAATTCAAGAGCAAAGTTGGTGGTTGCATGAGGATTTATAGAACAAGGGTTGATATGCAGTTTGCATGTCAAGGTGTATCAAGAAGGCAAGAAGAAAGAAGTTCGGCATGAGGGATCTCTATTCCACACAAGAGGTCTGGGTTGCCAAAGTTTAGCTTAGGTGGAGCACCTCCTCACCTGAGGTGCATTAAGGCAAGAGGTTTGTTGCCATGGTGGACCTCTTAGGAATAACTAGAACGGTTTCTAAGAGGTTAAAAAGGTTCTAGGAGTTAACCATTGTTCATGGCTGATTGATGGTTTGCCAGGGTAGAGATTGTCGAAGATTGGCTCATCATATATGCAGGAGGAAAAGGAAACCCAAGGCTCTGCAAGGATGGAGTAGCAAGGAAGCAACAATGTAGGTAGCTGGTCACTGTTGGCCAGGTGACTAGTCGATTTAGGCCGAGAGCTCAAAGTCGATTTTATACTCCTTATCGACCGATCGTCCAATCCCGACGGCCGATCGTCACGTAAATAGTGACATGCACTGTTTTGGCGTTTTGGCGTGTTTTGATATGGTTTCCTATTATTTTGGGGTTGTCTAGCCTAATTTAATAAGGTTCTAGTTTCCTAGTAACTTGTAACCCAAGTCCTATGAGTTATAAATAGGACTTTTAGGGCTAGGTTAATATAAGAGAGGAAAATTCAAAAGTGAATTTTCAAAAGAGAAACACAAGACTAAATTCAAGGGTGAATTCTTGGGTGTTTACAAGGGTATCAAAGGGTTTGAGCAAGGGTGTGAGAGAAATTAAGACCTAGAGTTGAGAGGATAGAGAGCTAAACGGGTTCTTGTTGTAACCAAAGTTGTTCCTATTCTTCTAGTGAAATTTCTTGAGGGGATCACCAAAGAGGACATAGGACGGGGCCAAACCTTGATAAATCTTTGTGTTCTTGTATGTTTGCTTACTCTATTCATGGTGTGTGTATTTTATTCTCAAGGTGTCTGTGTATATGCTGTCGCATAGTCTATCAACGACAAGGTCTTGGAGTGTTTCCGCACAATATCGACGTTGAACTCTTGAATTCCTTTTTTATTTTTCTTTTTTTAATGAAACAGAGGTAAGGACCCCAAACAAATAACTCTTCAATTCCTTCAAACATAGAACTTCGACATGTTATCTATTGTTGTTAATTAGCATGACATATTAGTACTGGAGATTGGTTTGTTTCAGAGATTGGCCACATTGTGATTATGAATTTAAAAGCATTAGAGGTAAATGAATCATTTTGGATGTTTTTTGTCTCTTACAATCATCGTATACTGGTTCGTGAACAGTTGATGCAAGAATTGATATTGGAATGAAAGATCTTCTAAATGATGAGCTAAAAGAAATTGAATCCACATACGTGTAGCAAAAACTAGATTAAATTTTTAGGGCTCAATATAGTTTGATATATAAATATACTTATAGCAAAAACTTACGTCTCGTCTTCATTGCTGAGTCAGCAATATAGTCTCTGTTTGTACTCTTTAAGCTGATGGAGTTGTCCTCGGCGTATGAGACGGTATAATAATTAAATCCTATGAAGTCAAACGAACCCTTGACACTTTGAGACTCAAGCCTAGTGAAGAAAGGAATTCTAGAGCCTGCATTTGTTTTCACTACATCAGGGTAATCTCCAAACACCAAGGGATTCAAATACCTGCAACACAAAATAGACACAATGAGTTTGCAGTTAAGACAAGTAAATAATAATTGATATATATATAACGTGCAGACATTCGGAACAAAGAATAACTGTATATATATAATATACAGAATTCTCTTATGCGGACGTCCGGACGTTATTATCGTGCGGACGCCATATATTTTCTACTATCCCTCCCTGCTTTTCTCCCTATTTACAATGTCATCTGCACGATAATAACGTGCAGACATCTGGAACAGAGAATAACTGTATATATATAATATACAGAAATTCTCTTATGCGGACGTTCGTACGTTATTATCGTGCGGACGCCATGTATTTTCTACTATCCCTCCCTGCTTTTCTCCCTGTTTACAATAGCATCTGCACGATAATAACGTGCAGACATCCGGAACATAGAATAACTGTATATATATAATATACAGAAATTCTCTTATGCGGACGTTCAGACATTATTATCGTGTGGACACCATGTATTTTCTACTATCCCTCCCTGCTTTTCTCCTTGTTTACAATGGCATCTGCACGATAATAACGTCCGAACGTCCGCATAAGAGAATAACTATATATATAATATACAGAAATTCTCTTATGCGGACGTTCGGACGTTATTATCGTGCGGACGCCATATATTTTCTACTATCCCTCATTGCTTTTCTCTCTGTTTACAATGACATCTGCACGATAATAATGTGCAGACATCCAGAATAGAGAATAACTACATATATATATATATTTGTTCGACTGGTTTTACATAGTAGCTTGATCATCCAAACTATCTATTTTTTATGTTCCACTCAAGGATCACCCTGTACTAATAATCTACCAAATTGGGCTGGAAAATGACTACAAAAGAGAGAACAGAGAAGTTGCAAGTTTATGTTAATTTCAGACTTACCAACCAAAATAGAAGTCGAGGCCTCTTTGGGTTGCTAGTTCATCTTCAATGGTTTTTGTTTGAGGAAAAAACCAAAAGGCAAAAAGGTTGATTCCTATAAACCCACGTTGTTTATCCTGCATTCCAAAAGTATTGATGTTACAAGGAATAATCTTTGTCGTATTAGGTTGGGTTTCTTTTAACTTCTTCATCATAGTTTATAACGGTCTGTATTGTATGTTTGAGCTTATAATTGTTTATGCATTTCCACATAGTATATGTACATTAGAAGGAGAGGCATCAAATTAATATTGCAGAGTTTTCTCTGTTTCTACTTCTCATTTGCTCTCAATTTCTTATTTCCTCAACCTATCTCTAACTATTCTCTTTGTTAAAATGCTTTATGTTCTGAAATTAAAACTCGAAGACCTAAGTAACAAGTGAAAATTAGCAGCTGTGACACTTATTAATCTGTATTATTTCTTGATTCAAGGACGTAAGGACACCATTGCAAGAACAACAGTGCTTGAAGCATTTAACATGAATTTGTTTTCTCTTCCAATTACCTGGTAGTTTTTCTTGTACAATCTAGCAGCCGACGCATGAGATAACAAGATATTATGCGTTGCCAAGTATGGTTCTGTTGAGGAGTTACCCCTAGAGCAGTTGAGACCAAATGGAATTGAACATCGTTGTGGTGGAGAAAATCCAGAATCATAACCCCCAAGTACAAAAACATTAGGTTCATTCATAGTAGTCCAATGCAAAACTCTATCCCCGAAATTTTTGAAGCACACATCTGCATACGCAGTGAAGTCTTTTCTGCAACCACAAAATTGTTCCATCATGATCTTTCCCCTTTTTCTCCTGATGCATTGAAATTACGCAAAATAACAAAAATAGGGTTAAGAAACCATACACAATCTTTCGGCTAACCCATCCTCCATACTCATCATCAAGTGCCTGTGGGAGATCACTATGGTGTAAAGTAACATGTGGTTGGATTCCTGCTTGAAAAATAAAGCAATCAGACATCAAATTACAGAATTGTTAGATTGGTGGAAGTGGTACATGTTTCTTAAGGCATGTTTACTTTATTAGGAATGGGTATTGGAATTACTCAATTCATGTCTTCCCCCGCGTTTACTAACATAAAAAGCAATCCAAAATTATATGGGTTGCATGCTAAACTCGCGAATATCCTCAAAAATAGTAATTGGATAAGCTACCTAGTTGATCTGATTCCAATTCCTTAATTTAGTTCCACGATTCATGACTTCCTCCATTCCCAAGTAAACATGCCCTAAGAGTATAACCACTCCACAAATTCGAAGGAAAATATACAATGTAGTATCATAAGATAGTAACCATGGCTGATTAGTTGATCAATAAGATTGTTGTAATATTGTAGACCCTTTGGATTGACAGGTCCTTTTCCATCTGAAATAAAGAAATTGGATATTTGAGTGCGTGAAAACTTAAGCGTTGTTTGTTTAATATGAGTAACAATTGGATGCTCATGCATACTTGGGATAAGTCTTGACCATGAGATGGAAAATCTATATGCCTCTAATCCAGTATCTGCCATTAGTTGAACATCTTCCTGCAACAGTTTGAATGAACATGATATGATGTATGAACATCAAATAGCATCAACATGTTCCTAATTAGTTATTTAGGCAATAAATCGTGTGATTACGTAATTGTACGGAACATATGGTATGTTATATTGCCTCCCAAAAGCTATAAAAACCTCTTGAATACTAGCTAGTCTTGATATAGTATGAATCTCGTGATTGCATAATTGTAACATACATGTGAATAACTACTAGTCCTGAAACCTCTGAACTAAAAGAAAAGATTATTAGCAATAACTAGATTGAATTTTACAAAATATATACCTTATACTTGTGATACGCGTCACACGCTACATCTCCAGTGGCTCCATGAAAATGACCTGAAAGATTGAGTTAAGCAATGACCTAACAGGGATCATATACACGCAAGTTATCATGTTAGTTTGAAAAATCCACTTTATCTAAATGTTTGATTAGTCGATTATATTATTAATATGGATTAATTTTATTTAATCCACTTTATCTAAATATTCTAATTTTCTAGTCAATATATTTTGGTAGGACTTGTATGTAACCACCTAGAATAGGAATGGAACAAGGTACCAAAATAACCCACATTGAAAACACTAGAAAGGGTACTGGGAGGAAACCAGTACTTATAAGCTCACACTACTAATTAACAATTAGAAGTGGTTGGACATCTCAAATTTTTTCAGATGAAGTCTGCAGAGGATGGATCTTCTTTATTCTTGGAATAGTTATGTACTAGAGAATCACAAAGAAAAACATGTTTGTTTCGCTAATTGTGAGGGCAAAAGATTTTGATTTCCCTCTATATTGTTGTCAAAAAGATTTCAGCCTTAGTTGTCCTTCGCCAGTGAGAGCAGACCTTTTTTTATTCTCCTCAGTACAAGCGATAATCTAGACTACAGGAGGAGGAGGATTTCTCATACACACAACCAAGATGCCATGAAGATTCAAACATAAGACCACTAGGCTGCCACTCAAGGTCCTTTTTCAGATAAACGATAAGGATACCGGCATAATACATACCCAACAACCTCCAATGCGTAAGTTAGGTACGTATTGGGTGTGTAAAGGTAATTTCACAGACTAGATTTAGGGTCCGTCTCTGCATGTCACTTTGTGGATAAGGAGGAAAATATTGTTAAAAAAACAAAAAAAACAAAAAAAACCAATAACTAATTAAGTAACCATAACTTTACTCTAGAGTATGTGATAAAACCGTAATTTACAATAATAATATGACACGACACTGTCACAGTCCTGATCTCTTGGACTACAAGGGTCCATGAGATGTGTGGTCACTCACCATTGGATGTAAATTCAACGGTTCACTCACTCTTGTATTCCTTTTAAAAAACTTTTTTGAACCATTGGATTAACATCCAACGGTGAGTGACCACAATCTCTTGGACTCCTGTGGTCCAAGAGATCGGGACTGGACACTGTCATGTATTTTTTTTATTAATTACATAGTTTGTCTCAAAAAAAAGAAAAAAAAAACTAACAACAAAAACGAATTGGGTTAACAGTCCTGATCTCTTGGACTACAGGGGTCTAAGAGATTTGTGGTCACTTACCGTTGGATGTAAATTCAACGGTTCACTCACTCTAGCACTCCTTTTAAGAAACTTTTTTGAACCATTGGATTAATATCCAACAGTGGGTGACCACAATCTCTTAGACTCATGTGGTCCAAGAGATCGGTACTGTGTGTGCCAATAGAATATGTGAATTACTATTTTGTACCTGATCACTTGTGTTTATGAATTACTTTTTCTTCATACGGTTTTGTATCCAATATCTAACGGTGGGTGAACACAATTTCTTGGACTCCTGTGGTCCAAGAGATTGGGACTGCCAAGTCAATATCTAGGCAAATCTCCACTAATTTATTCATGAAGAGGTTAAATTTTTTTAATAAAAATAAAAACTAAAAAAAAAATTCAAAATAAAAGCATAAAACCCAATATTGCTACAATCTAACCTGACCTCGCCAACCAACTAACAAAAATGAAAAAAGAGCGAAAAAAAGAAGAAGAAGGAAAATGTGATAAGAAAGTAGTGGGAAGCTAACCAGCTTGCGCATATGTGTCCAAGATGCTCGGGGTCCTGCCATCTTCGCCTGCAGCACCTTCCACCTTTTGTCATGTAGATTTTTTAATCAACCCAGGTAATAATACAAATGAAAAGAAATTAGAGAGAGAAAAAGAAAAATGAAAAGAAATTGAGAACCTGATAAGCAGAGGAGGAAGCACCAAACACAAAGGCCGGCGCCAGTGGGAAGTCATCTCTGCAAAAGTTATCAGTGCTTGAAGAAACGCTTTTTATAGTAAGAAGAAAACACAGCAGAAGTGAAACTCTCAACATTAATTATGGAAAAGACGAAAGCACAGCAAGAGTTTGGAGATTCTGGTTTCTGAACTTATAAAAAGCAAAACTTTTGAATGAGATTTGAGTGGTTACCCTTTAGTTATCCTTACTTTAGCTTACCCTAAAGCTCCACGTTGATAAAGCTAGAAGACTCCAAATTACTTTAGAAAGGTGTTGTGTGTTGAATTGAAGACTTTTCATTTGTCGAGTGCGGAAACTTGTCAAAACGGCCGAAAACTGTTGTCAAATTAATTGATAAAGGTTGTGCGAAGCCCCACTGCCATGACTGGCTTGAAGTCAAAAGCCTTTGCTTTCTCCCAGTGGCATAGGAATTCTCTCATAGAGAGTCAACATTATTAGCCTGAGAAAATCGTGAATTTTAACATAATATATTTTTTTAATTGTATAATTTAGGGAAATAGAGCTTAATGCCACCAGTTCTTTAATTTTAACAAATAGAAAAAGAAAAAAAATTACATTACTTCTCTCTTCTCTCTCCCTCTTTCTTTCTCTCTACCTGAGTCTTGACCTTCTCCCCCACCAACAGTGGCGGATCCAGGATTATGTAGCCAAGGGGGCTTAGTGTAAAAGTTCTGAAATTTTTCTACAAAGAAAATAATGCTAAAAAGATAGAAAGATAGTACTTCCATTCATAATTCATAACAAAACCAATAATACAAGTTACAATTGTCCACGACGAGTTTTTATATTCTGAAAACGTTGCATTATAATTTCGTTATCAATACAAGCAAAAACATCTCTCTCAATGTAAACAATCAAGCTATCATTCAACCATTGATCTCCCATTCTGTTGCGAAGTGGATTTTTAATAATATTCATAGCGGAAAATGCCCTCTCCACTGATGCAGTTGCAACCGGTAAAACCAAAGCCAATGTAAGAAGCAAATACACAAAAGGAAATATTTCATGCATTCCTTTCTCCACCATTTTTTCCGCAAGACTATTAATCCCTTCCAATTGAGAAAAATCACTACTCGAACGCATATGATGAACATAAATACCAAGTTGATCTTCAAGCATCAATAAGTCTCTATCCGAAAAATCATAAGGATAAAATTGAGCAAGACGAACTAGCTTTCGTTTGTCAAAAGCCACAAAGTTATTTTTTGGACTCAAGCATGCCAAACAAGTAAGTAACTCAGTACTTACCTCGTTGAAGCGATCATTTAATTCCGCAAGTTGCCCATCAATTACATGAATAAAGATCTCCACATGATAACGATGATAATTTGTCTTCATTGGAGCATTACGCCGTGATCTCCCTGGAATTACATATTCCTCATCCATGGTAGGAACTATAATATCATGTTTGTAACAAAACGAGGATGCTTGCTCAACCAATTCTTCAAACTCATTATCCCTCATCAACTGCAGGTTTTCCTTGCATGTTTTCACTAAATTCATTGCACTCACAATGTCTTGATCTTTCTTTTGCAATGCTAGAGACAAAGTGTTTGTTATTCTCAATATAGCTTTCATTATAAATAAGTGAAACACAAACTCAAAAGATTGTATTTCTCTCCATAACTTATAGGCTTCACCCGAACTATCATTAGGATTATCATCAACAATCATTTGAAGCACATTCACCACAGATGGGAACATAGAAATGATACTAATCAACGTACCATAATGTGAGTTCCATCGTGTATCGCCGGCACGTTTGAGAGTCCTTTCTTGATTTAAGCCCCGCCCCGTTATAAGACAATCATCTTCAAAAGCTCTCACAAGCTCTTCTTGGTATTGTGCTCTAAGTGCATCGCGACGCTTACAAGATGCTCCAACCACATTAATCAAACTATTAGCCGTTGTGAAAAAAGAGTTGACATCAATGTTTTTCTTTGCTACCGCAACAAGAGCTAGTTGAAGTTGATGAGCAAAGCAATGAACATAAAATGCACAAGGTTGTTCTCTCAAAATCTTTGTCTTAAGGCCATTGAACTCACCTCTCATATTGCTAGCTCCATCATAACCTTGTCCTCGTAGCTTGGAAAAGCTCAAATTCGCGGAAGAAAAGAATTCATCAATTGCTTCCTTTAGTGCACTTGAAGTAGTGTCTGTTATATGTTGAACCCCCACAAACCTTTCAATTATTTGTCCTTTGTCATTCACATAACGCAACACCATCGCCATTTGCTCCTTTATTGAAACATCACGTGCTTTATCCACCATTATTGAAAAATATCTATCTTTTACATCACTCAAGATAAGATCAATGGTTTTTTTGGCACAAGAATTGACAAGATCTTTTTGTATTGAAGGAGCTATTAACTTTAAATTTCCCGGAGTATTTTCCAACACAACGGCCTTAACTTTTTCATCATGATCCGCAAGAAATTGTAAGAGCTCTAAATAATTCCCTTTATTACTTGATTGTGCACTTTCATCATGACCACGAAAAGAAAGCCCTTGCCGCAACAAATACCTAGTGCACTTAAGTGATGCATTCAAGCAAGTGCGATAAGCCGTGCGAGCTTGGCTTGTTTGCTTGATCACAATTGTTTCAATGTGTGTAGTTTGATGCATCAAATTGTAAGCAACTTCTCTAGCTTGGTTGTGAACACTACCAACCGGTCCAATATGAAGGTTAAATCTTTCTTTCGCCTTCTTCCAATTATTGAAGCCTACCCCAGTGAATGCATCACCACCCACTTGATCAAAATTAGATTTGAAGAGATAACAATGAAGACAAAATGCAGCATCTTTAGCAATACTATATTCCAACCAATCATGATCATCAAACCAATGAGCAATGAAGCGTCTATTAATTCCTGATTGATTAGTTTGTGGGAATTTATAACTTCTAGGTTGACAAGGTCCCTTTTGTAGATATGCTCTTCGGATCTCATCCCTAATATTAGGACTATAATCCGCCATTCGAGTTCTTAGTCCAGGGTCTGCTTGAAGATTAGCTAAGATCTCATCTACATCAATTGGTCTTGCATTTGAACTACCCGGATTAGACAGAGAAGAACTATCCGTAGATAATTTTCTTTTAAAGAATCGTTCCATAAATCTACAAATCAATTAATTCAATCAATCATTAATTTTTATCCAAATTATCATATGAATATGAAAATTTCAATAACCCACTCTCAATATTCAATATACTCCCTAAACCCATATCAATCAATATTCAATATACCAAATTATCATATCAAATAGCAATCAATATTTAATATACCCAATCAATTCATATTATCAATCAAGCATAAACTCAATCAATCTACATTAATATGATTATCACTATGATTCATATCCATAAATTTAATTACATAAAAAAAAAATATCAATATGATTCATATCCATAAATTTCAAGCATAAACTCAATCAAGCATAAACTCAATCAATCAATATGATTCATATCCATAAATTTCATTACATAAAAAAAAAATATCAATATCAACAATATATATTATCACTATAATTATTAATATCAGATTTTCCATGCTTACTTACTTGTAGTTTAAAAAATGGGCGGCGGACGGCAGTAGAAGGTGGTGGTGATCGGCACTGGACCACCGGTGAAGAGTTGATGGAGGTTGTCCAAGGTTGGGAGGTTGGGAGGTTAGGGTTTGAGAGGATGGGAAGAGGGGCTGTGGAATTGGGAATGAAAGGTTTGGAGAAAATGAATCTGTGCAGAGCTGCTGTGCGTGTATACTGTTCTGTTTTTTTTTTGTTTTTTTTTTTAAAAAACCTGGCCCAAAACGACGTCGTTTTGAGGCCAGGTCAATTAAAAAAAATTTGACTGAGCCTTGACCAAACGACGTCGTTTGGCAAGGCTGGTTTTAAAAAAAAATTACGCGCAGCGCAGCTGCGCAGTTGCGCAGGACATTTCGTTGGGGCATTTCGTCGAGCACATTGTGTGCATACAAGGGGGCTTCCAGCAGCTGTCCAAGGGGGCTTTCATGGACTCCCTTGCCAAATTTTCAGCCTTCCAAGGGGTCGTCCGACCCCTCTTGTCCCAACGTGGATCCGCCATGGGCCACCAACGAATAGGTAAACGTTAATTGTAAAGAAAAGCAGCAAAGTACATGCCATTACAGAAATTTTTGTGCTTGAATTTTAATTACTGAAATTATGTGCTTGAATTTCAAGCAGCAAAGCACACTCCCAAATCGAAAGGCAAACCCATTCAAACATCATACAAATCAAGAGGGATAATATCCAAAACCATTCAAGAAATCAAAACCAAGAGGGCTGGGGCGCTCCTTTTGTTTATAAATTAAATTTTGTTTTTGTTTTATGGTTTAGAAAAGATTTGGAGTTTTTGGGTTCTGTTTGGTAGGCAAGAAAATTGCAACAGGAAGTTGAGATTTTAGAGGTGGATTTGGTTGGGGAAGGAGTGGTTTTGAGGATTTTTAAGGCGGCGATGCTGGTTAGATGGAAGGGAGGAGCTGGCGGGGACACTACTACATTTTACACTTTGCGCAACGAAGAGAATTTCGTCGCGCAAAATACATTGTAGTCGCACAAATTTTAGCGCGACAGAAACTTAGTCGCGCAGAATCCGTCGCACAAAGATCGTGAAGAAACACTTTGCGCGACCAAGTTTTTTCATTGGTAGCGCAAAGTGACCTTTGAGCGACGAAAAACATTGGTCGCGCAAAGTTTTGCGCGACGAAACACATTGGTAGCGCAAAGTTTTGCGCGACAAAAAACATTGGTCTCGCAAAGTCTTAAAAAAATAAATAATAAATAAAAAATTCCCCCGTCCCATTTTTGGTACCCGCTCAAAAATAAAAAATTCCAGTGTCCCATTTTTAGAGTTTTGCGCGACGAAATATTTTTTGTGTTTTAAATTTTTTTAATTAAAATAAACTAATTTAATACTTTGCGCGACGAAATATTTTGTCGCGCAGGGTTTTTGACTTTTTGTTTTATTATTTCTTTAATATTAATTTAATTAATTAATTTTTTTTGAAATTTTACTTTTGAAATTTTGTATGATTTTTTTAAATTACTTTAATTTAAATTTATATTAATTTTTTCAAATTTTTACTTTTTAAATTTAATTTAATTGTATAATTTTTTTTTAATTACTTTAATTTAAATTGACATATTCAAAATAAAATTACATATGAAAAATAGTGATCAAATTATCCAATAAATATATATTCAAAATGTACACATAAATTAACAAATCCTAATACAAGTGTATTGTGGTGGTAGTGGCGGAGGATATGTTTTGATAGCTTCCTAATCCTCAACTTTAGCCGTCAAAGTCTCAATGATTCCCTACAAAAAAACAAATACGGTCAAATAACAAAAAAGAAAAAGAAAAAAAGAAGGCATAATCTCCCCAAAAATTGTTATACCACAAATCCAACCCAAACTCCAATCCCTCCCCTTTACTCAACCCCAAACCCCACACAAACTCAAAACTAACTCCAAAAACACATATTAATGAAAAAAATTTAAAATTTGGAGAGAATATACCTTTTGGAAAGATTGAGAGTGAGTGAGAATGAAGTGAGTGTGAGAGAATTAGAGAAGATAGTGATAGAGAGATGAGATAGTGAGTGAGAGTGAGAGATGGTGAAAAGAGAGATAAGAGAGTGAGTGAGAGTGAGAGATAGTGAAGAGAAAGATGAGAGATTAAGTGAGAGGAGTGAGTGTGAGAGAAATGGTGGGATTTGGGGAGAGGGAAAGAAAGAGGAGAGGTAAGAGTAGAGAAAGACATTGAGAAAATGGTGGAGGAGTTATTTCAGTTTTAAAAACCGTATCACTTTGCGCGACGAAAAATATTGTTAGTCGGCAAAGTTTTGCGCAACGAAAAATATTGGAATATTAGTCCCGCTAACTTTTGCGTGACGAAACATATTGGTCGCACAAAGTTTTGCACGACGAATATAGGAATATTGGTCGCGCAAAGTCTTTAAAAAAATTATTATAAATAAATAAAAAAATTCCCGCTTCCCATTTTTGGTACCGGCCAAAATTTTTAAATTTTTGCGTGATGAAAAATACATATTGGTTGCGCAAAGTCTACAAAAATTACCGCATCCCATTTTTGGTACCCCGAATTTTTGCTCGACGAAAAATATATATTGGTCGCGCAAAGTTTTGAGCGACAAAAAATATTGGTTGCGCAAAGTCTAAAAAAAGTCTTTTTTTTTTAAATCCTGAGTCCCATTTTTAGTACTAGCCCAAATTTTTAGAGTTTTGCTTGACGAACTGTTGGTCGCGCAAACTTTTGAGAGACGAAAAATTAGTTCGTACCATAATATTTATAAAAATAATTGTTATGAATAATAAAAAATAAAATATTTTTATTTTACAATTTAAAATATAAATAAGGTTAAAGCTACATAATAAATATATATACTATTCAATTTCTTAAGTGTTATACGTACAAAATAAATAAATTTAAAGCTACTTAATAAATAAATATATATATACACAAACCATTCAACGATCCAACTGTCAGACTTGTTTATATATACTTCAAGATCGTATACCCTAAAAAACGCAAAAAATAAACATTCAGAGATCTAGTAACGGGACAAAACTTTTCGATGGTTATAAATGAAAAATCACAATTTTTGATATTTTTTTACAGCTACACTCCTTGACCCTATATGAATACAATGACTAAATTTGATCTTCAATTTAAAATATTTACACTAGTGGATACCACAAAATCTTATGTTATATTTAACCAAAGTATAAATAAACTCTTAGTTGTTAGTGAATATATTTTTTTGATGGCATACGCATTCTACGAAACTAGTTTCAACTATCCAACCGTCAAACTTGTTTGTTTATACTTCGAGATCATATACGCCAAAAATCAGAAACAATAAACATTCAGAGATCAAGTAATGGGATAGAACTTTTCGACGGTTATAAATGAAAAATCGTGATTTAATGGTTATTTTAACTCCGATTTTGATGATTTTTTACAGCTACACTCCTTGACCCTATATGAATATAATGATTGAATTTGATCTTCAATTTAAAATATTTACATTAGTGGATACCACAAAATCTTATGTTATATTTAACGGAAGTATAAAGAAACTCTTAATTATTAGTGAATATATTATTTTCATGGCATATGCATTCTACGAAACTAGTTTCAACGATCCAGCCGTCAAACTTGTTCGTTTATACTTCAAGATCATATACGCCAAAAATCAGAAAAAATAAACATTCAGAGATCAAGTAATGGGATAAAACTTTTCGACAGTTATAAATGAAAAATCTTGATTTAATGGTTATTTTAACTCCGATTTTGATGATTTTTTACAGCTACACTCCTTGACCCTATATGAATACAATGACTGAATTTGATCTTCAATTTAAAATTTTTACACTAGTGGATACCACAAAATCTTATGTTATAATATTTAACGAAATTATAAATTAACTCTTAATTGTTAGTGAATATATTGTTTTGATGGCATATGCATTCAGCAAAACTAGTTTCAACGATCTAACCGTCAAACTTGTTTGTTTATACTTCTACACGCCAAAAATCGAAAAAAAATAAACATTCAGAGATCAAGTAATAGGACAAAACTTTTCAACGGTTATAATGAAAAATCACGATTTAACGGTTATTTTAACTCCGATTTTGATGATTTTCACAGCTACACTCCTTGACCCTATATGAATACAATGAATTAATTCGATCGTCAATTTAAAATATATATTTTCTAACAAAAACCCAATCCGAATAATAATAATATATTTTTCTAACAAAAATCCGATCCGATCTAAAATAATAAATTTAAAGCTACTTAATAAATATATATACCGCTTAATTTCTTAAGTGTTATGCATACAAAATAAAATAAATAAATAAATTGGTTTAGGCGACGAAATGTTTGGATTACGTCATGCAAAGATTTTTAAAAATAAATTTTTATTTTATTTATTTTTATAAGGACTTTGCGCGACGAAGTTTATTGTTTCGTCGCACAAGACTTTGAGCGATGATTTATTGTCGTCGCGCAAAGTTTGTAGCGCGAAGTGACTTTGCGTGACGAATTATTTTTCGTCGTGCAAAATTTGGTCGCGCAAGACTTTGAGTGACGAAGTTTTGAGTGTCGTCGCGCAAAGTGACTTTGAGCGACGAATAGTTTTTCATAGCGCAAAATTTGGTCGCGCAAGGGGTTTTTTTTTACTAGTGGGAGGGGGTGAGGCAGTGATGATTACCCCAAGTGGGTTGGTTGGGGGAGGGAGTCGGGTAAAGAGAGAGGGGAGAGAAGAGAGAAGGGAAGAGAGAAGTAATGTAATTTTTTAATTTTTTTAAAATAAAATATTTTATTATATTTTTCACATGTGACACTTACATGGCGTATATTTTAACAAAAGAACGAACCCTATTTGTGTCACATTAGCATTTTTAACAGAATTTTTGACAGAGTTAACAGTGGGAGGCAAAGTGAGCCACAAAATCTTGGTCAAGGGGGTACTCTGGGTCACTTTAACTTTCAGGAAGTAAAGTAAAATTTGACTATAGTTTCAGGAGGCACTACAGTAAATAAGCCTAAAAAAAATTCGAATATCATATTGGGTTAGGAAATTGAAAACACAAGGAAGCCTATTTCATTGTTTCTCTTGTCAAATGGCCTTTTTTTCAAAAAGTGAAGTCTCTGGTAGCAAAGGCTTTTCTTGGTTTCCACCAAAGTTGATGGTGATTGAATGCCTCCCAACTCCATCTTGAATTGGTTCTCCAAGTCACTAAAGAAAGTTACCTCAAAGTTTCTTCACCAATAAGAGCTTCAGAAGAAGGTGATGTATCTTAGTGAGATGATTATGCTAGCAATCTCTCACCAAGAAGACCGGTTTTTGCAAGGGTTGAATGGGAAAGCTAGAGCAGAGCTTATGTAACATCCTGACCCAATTTTAACCATTTATTAAATCTATTTAATTTATTTAATTAAAAAATTACAATTTTGTCCTTGGAGTAAGGTCACGATGGTCACTTTTCGATCCGTAAGGATATTGAGGATTTAAGTGGCACCGTTGTGTAGAGCGCATCGATACATTAAAAAACTGCTAATAAGTTAGGAACATACATTAAAAGACTACATATAAGTTACATACGAAAATAGACAAGTAAAAAATGTATGTTACCTATAAATAAAAAAAGGTATATAAAATACTATTATACATTATCGAAAATATGAAAAACACATCTATATATATACCTATGCAATAGGCAATAGAATAATATACCTGCACCACATGATAATATATCCATAAGAGTATGTGATATACATCTACCATAGGGTGAACAAAAATAAAAATTGTTACCAATAACTCATGTGCTAAACGATGTGCTACTATATTTGCTTCCCTAAAACACTTGAACAATCAGTAATTCAATCGCCTGAAGGCAAGAGAAGCATGATGAAACTTACAAAGGATGGTCAACAACTTCTGTGCAAGCATTAGGACATCCAATGGCCATTGATGGACCACGCTTTCTGGGATGAATGAGGTTGGAGTGCGAGTCACCATCCATAAGAGCACGGATTCGAGTGAGCCCAACGATGTGGTTCTTAGTGCAGCCACGACCATTTGGCTATCAGTATCTCCACAAAATGTGTTCAATTTTTTCAAGGATGAAAGAACTCACTTTGGGAATGTTTGCGATATTTTTCTTTTCTATTCAATGACAAATGTCATAAATGCCTAATTATTATCACATAAATTACTATTACCCAATTCAAGGCATAAAGGGCAACATTGGAACCAAAAATGATTTAAAGAAAATAAAAATAAAAAGATTATATCATTAAATATTTTAAAACGAATGTGATCCTATGTGGCACAAAAGTTAAAGGACTTGTATCAAAGTCCCCAAATTCAAAGATTAAACCCAACTTCTCAATGAAAATTTGGATCTATATCAACTTTTCTATTAACTAATCTTAATTTTTGCTCCAAAATACACAAAATAAGCTGTTTTTAACATTAAATTTGCCATCAGGGATTTGGCCGCAAATATATATAACATCCACAAGATACCCCTCCAAGTACTACAACTGCCAGTGAATCTCTCTTCTATGAGAATTTTTTTAAACAATGGCCAATGAATCCACCAAACAAGTTTATTTCTTTTCAATGGAAGTTTTATTTTCCCAGAATGTACGTTACGGTAATATGTGGAAGTATCATCATAATTTCATAGAGTCATTCGGTATGAATGCTACATGACACTACTTGAAAATGAAAACGGCTCTTCTGCTCATAAATGAAATGTTCCAAATGTTCCAATAAATTGTTGCTCCCATTGGACTATTTGTATCTATATGCATTAGGATCCCAATGTTCATTGATCTCTCAGTTCGAGAAATAAAAATTAGAGGAGAAGCGATCCTTGCAGGGCCGTCTCTGAGATTTTGAGGGCCCTGTGCGAAACTTAAATTAGGGCCTCACATAATCTAATATGAAAATACTATAAATTGGTGTTGAAATTCCTGAAATTGAAAGAATAACAATAGAACCAAAGAGAGATTGATGAATGATGATGATTACTTATCAGAAAATCAGAGTTTAAGAGAAAGAAGCCATGAATTTGTTTTTGTTTTGTTTTGAATGAAGAAAGTACTTTTCTTGGAGGAGAAACCTTTTGTTTAATTTTTAAGAACGATAGTAACAATATAAAAATAGGCAAATAGATCGGCTTCAGAAAGAACCAAACTCTAGCCCTTTTGTTAAATGAATATGCGCTCCAGCCAACCCCGCTAGACAAGCTCTTGTGCAAATAGTCAGCACGCTATACTATATATATACAATTCCTATAATATTAAAATATATATATATATATATAAAGAATTTTTTTTTCGGAGGCCCTTAAGAATCGAGGGCCCTGTGCGGTGGCGCCACTGGCGGACCCAATCAAAGACAACTGTGGGCTAGCTGCCCACACTTACCAAAAAATCTTCAGCCGTAAAATCCCACTTAAATTCATAATTTTTAATTATTTTTAGGTCCCTTCCAAGTAAAGCCCCCACATAGCCCATTCAATACACACTTAAAGCCCAAAACTTATATTAAAAAAGAAAAACCCTAAACCCTATGTTAAAAAGGAAGAATAGAGATCCCATCAAGTTCACTCATTCTGTAATTTTGTGGAGAACTCAGCCGCCAAACTTGTTATTTGACAGAAGTCTACAGCCCAACAAATCAAACTCGCTACTTTAATTGATTTTACAAGTTACTACTTAGTTGTTTTTTACAAACTAATTTCATTATATTCTTATTTATATGCATTCAATTTGTACTGATGATCGATTTTTTTTTATTTATTATTATTATTATTATATATCTTGATGAAAAATAATATAAACTATTTATGACAGTTATGGAAAAATATTTTAAAAGAAAATCCAAGTTGGAGTTGTCAAGACCTATTGGGAGAAGTGATGATAGTTCAAAGCAAAGTCACATAGAAATCAATATGTCAGATCATCATTCTGATTCCGGTTTACGAACTCGAATTTTAGATTACAATCCGAACATTCGAGATGAAATTAGAAGAGCTTACTTACAAAAAGACCCTTGTCAGCCTAGAAATCATGATTTCCCTAAAAATAAATTTAGAAAAGAGTCAAGACGATTCAACTCGGCATGGTTTGATGAATTCCCTTATTGGTTGGAACATAGAATCAAAGAAGATTCTGCATTTTGCTTATGTTGTTATCTTTTTAAAAAAAATTTGGGAGAGAAAGTTGGAGGTGACTCATTTGTTGGTGCAGGTTTTTCAAATTGAAAGAAAAAGGAAAGATTTCAAGTTCATGTTGGAGGTCCCAATAGTTCCCATAACCAAGCTCTGAAAAAATGTCAAGCCTTAATGAATGAAAAACAACATATTGAAAATGTTTTCCATAAGCACTCACATCAATCTCGAATTGACTACAGAATCAGATTGAATGCATCTGTTGATTGTATTAGATTTCTTCTACGACAAGGTATTGCCTTTTGTGGCCACGATGAGTCTGAGGATTCAAGCAACCAAGGTAATTTTCTTGAGCTTTTGCAATTTCTTGTTGATCACAATGAGGAAGTTAGAGCTGTTGCTTTGAAAAATGCTCCAGAAAACCTCAAAGTAACTTCACCTAAGATTCAAAAAGACATTGTAAATGCTGCAGCAGTTGAAACTACTGATGTTATTATTAGAGATATGGATGATGCATTCTTTTCTATTTTAGTTGATGAATCTCGTGATGTGTCAGTAAAAGAGCAGATGGTTGTTATGCTTCGTTATGTAGACAAGAAAGGATGTGTGATTGAATGGTTCATAGGTATTGAACATGTTACAAGTACCACAGTTGAGTCACTTAAAGTAAGTATTGATGCATTATTTTCTAGACATAAATTGAGTATGTGCAAATTACGAGGTCAAGGTTATGATGGGGCCAGTTATATGAGTGGAGAGTTCAATGGTCTGAAGACACTTATTATGAGGGAGAATGAGTCTACTTACTATGTTCATTGTTTTGCACATCAACTTCAATTGGCTATAGTGGGTTTGGCAAAAAAGCACAGCCTCATATTTGCGCGACGAAAATCTCAGTCGTCTCGCGGAATATTTTGCGCGACGAAATATTTCGTCGCGCAAAACGTGTTTGCGAGACGTATAGGTTCGTCGCGCAAGAATAAAAAGTAATAAAAAAGTTGATTTTTTATTTTTTTTTGTTACATACATGTGGGTTTGCGCGACGAAATGTTTTCCGTCGCGCAAAAATAATATTACAATTTTTTTTTGTTTTTTACTTTTTTGTTTTTTATTTTTTTAAAATAAAATTGGTTTTTTTTTATTGATTAAACAATGAAATTGCAATAAAAATAAATTAGAACAAAATTTTGTTATAAAATAAAATAAATGTATTACAAATAAAATAAATGTTTATAATGAAAATAAATACACTAATCAAATAATGAAGCAAAATCAACCGGGTCGTCGCCAGTATGCGGCTCGGAGGTCTGGGCGTCCACCGGGGCAGTGGTCTGGGCGTCCACCGGGGCAGTGGTCTGGTGGGCAGGCTCGGGGTGGACGGGCTGGGAGGTCGACGCACGAAACTGCAGGATGGGAAAGCCTCCCTGTGCGAGGGACTGTAGAATCACCGACATCTGACCCTGAAGCTCGGCCACCTGTGCTGTCAAAGCAGTCACCTGACTGTTTGACTACGCCGATGAACGAGGTCTAGGTTCCCTCTGCCAGGCATTCCCCATCCCTCGACAATATGTCCCCGGCCTCCTCCCGAGAGTCTGATCCAACGTCTCCGTCATGATCTGAAATCCAGCATCCTGTGGAGGAGCCACAGACTCGATCGGAGTCTCGGGAGGAAGCTGGGAGGCGGACTCCTGAAGAACCAGTTGGCTCCTCTCCACCATCGTCGTCTGTTGAACATAACATAAAATATAAATTAAAACATGCATATAAATTGAATGCGTAACATAAGAATTAAAATTAAATAATACTTACATAAAGGGACTCGGCCAACTCATTCCCGGGTCGAACATAAACGTCACCAAAGACGTCGATCTCTGGGAACTTGGACCCCTCCTAAATTGAACAAGAGAAGACAAATATTAGTATGAAAAAAATAAATTAATAAAAATGACATTAAAAATGAAATATAAATTATGTGATTATTACCCGTCGCCGTGCATCCATTCTATACGAAAAGGGCCTAGAGCCGGAATGGTGGAGAAGGGTCTTCTTCTTCCTATTACCCTTATTCACTTGGGCTTTATTCTGTTATACAAAAAATGAAACGTATTAGTTCAAATATAAAAAAATTAAATAATAATGAAATAAAAAAAATCAAATAAACATTAATAAGAAATAAGTAATAATTAAACAAATATTATTTAAAAAAAATACCACATATTCAGGCGCTTGAAAATGAGCGCAGAGCCACTCCCAACTATCCTCCCACCCCTCAAGCTCCTTCGGGCAACCCTCCTGAAGAGCGACTTGCGGATCATCAAAGGCCTGAAAATGGTGGTGCAAGTCGCTCTTCCACTGCTTGTACCTCTCAGCGAAGAGTCTGTTGACGTACGCCAACGACTCTTCGTCGAGATCCTCCAAGTTATAGTTCGTCTGCAATCAATTAATTAGATATGTTAAGTAATAGAAATATACACAATTTTAAAGAAAAATAATGAAAATGTAAGGTATATACCGACAACTAGCCGCGAACCTCCACCTTGATCTCGTCAGGCATGACCCTCCAAGACTTCCATTGCATCGGGCAATGAGTCTGCACGACGTGGCCAATGTCGTGGGCCAAGGAGCTATGCAACTCCGCCGTCGGTGCAGCCCGATGGCGCTCGTCGTATCCGATGCTGATACGACTGTTGGTCACCTGGGTGACCTTCGCCGTCTTCAGCTGACGACACGGCCCTCGGGTGTTCTTCTTCGCTGCAAAGAAATAAGGTATTAATGTTAAATAAACAACATTGTCAAATTTCAATATAAAATTAAAAATACAAAAGGGTAGTTATACCTGGCTGTGATCCCGAGGCACCAGTACCGTCGGTTGATGTCGTCTCGGTGGTGTCGGCGGGCTGGTGCCGCCGCCTAGCACTAGCTGGCTGTGCGACGGATGACGCAGATGACGCTGGCGCCTGGGACGCCCCGGGACCAACCAGCACGTGGTCCATCAAAGCTGGAGCAGTGGCAGCAGATGCCGACTGAGCCGGGGGATCCGAACTCGGTGCAGTCGTCATCAACCTACCACGTCTAATCAAGTCTGACATCTGCACATATAATTTCATTAAGAATTTAAACTAATTAAGTAAAAGCATAGCATGACCTAGGGTTTGGAATTTCGGAGTATCCGGGACTCCGATCAACGGTCGGTCGAATCCTAAACGATCCTAGAAACACAAAGGTACAACTACGTGAGTTTGAGTTCGATCCAACGGTCCGAACATATCAAACCTGAAAATCGCACAATAGGCGAAATCCGATCAAGACTCAAACGGTAACCAAATTCAAATCCGAGCAAACCTACGCGCTCGTGACAAACAGGGGATTGCTCTGGGACCCAATGCCACACTGCCACAGAATCCCACGCGCCACCACACGCGCCGGCAGCGCATGGGTGTCCAAAGCGATAACATTCGCCGGAAAATTCTAAAAACTAAGGGCCAAGGTTCCTACCCTAGGTTGAAAACATTAATTGGAGCCACTTTTGTTCTCGGACCTACCCCGAAAAATGGCTGGAAGTGGCCGGATTTGAAATTCCCAAACCATCCAAAACCTAGGGTTTTAATTCCTATTTCCTATAGCGAAAATTGAAGAAATCCTAACCAACCATCAGCTAGAGCACAAAAAATAGTCGAGAAATCATACCTCAGGCGTCGGAAATGGTGGCCGGAGGAGAGAGAAATCGGCCGGCGAAGAATCGGGAAAAACCGACGAAATTGCGACGGCAAGCTCGACGGCGACGGCAGGGAGGCTACGGAACGAGCGGAGGTGGCTGAGGTGACGGCGGAGAGAGAGGGCTGAGGTGACGGCGGAGAGAGAGGGAGAAACGGAGAAAAACCAGAAAATGGGGAAGAAGGAGGCATCGGGCCGTTTCTGCAAATTTATTCGACTTTGCACGACGAAGAACAGAATGCGTCGCGCAAAATGGACTTAATTAATCTTGCGCGACGAAAAATCCGTCGCGCAATGTGTCCCACAACGCCAAATTTTGAATTGGGATTAGGGTCTGTGCCTTTTGCGCGACGAAAAGGCATAAGTTCGTCGCTCAAAACACTTTCTTTCCGCCTAAATTTTGGGATTTAGGGTTTAGCGGGAGGCTGAAAGTGAAGGGTTTGTGCTTTTGCGCGACGAAGACAGTAAACGTCGCGCAAGGAGAAGATTGCGCGACGGAATATAACATACTCGTCGAGCAAAACACTTTCTTTCCACCTAAATTTTGGGATTTAGGGTTTAGCGGGGGGCTGAAAGTGAAAGGTCTGTGCCTTTTGCGCTACGAAGACAGTAAACGTTGCGCAAGCAGACGATTGCGCGACGGAAGACAGTGTATTCGTCGCGCAAAACACTTTCTTTCCGCCTAAATTTTAGGATTTAGGGTTTAGCGGGGGGCTGAAAGTGAAGGGTCTGTGCCTTTTGCGCGACGAAGACAGTAAACGTCGCGCAAGCAGACGATTGCGCGACGAAAAACAATGTATTCGTTGCGCAAAACACTTTCTTTCCGCCTAAATTTTGGGATTTAGGGTTTAGCGGGGGGTTGAAAGTGAAGGGTCTGTGCCTTGTGCGCGACGAATACAGTAAACGTCGCGCAAGCAGACGATTGCGCGACGGAAAACAGTGTATTTGTCGCGCAAAACACTTTCTTTCCGCCTAAGTTTTGGGATTTAGGGTTTAGCAGGGGGCTGAAAGTGAAGGGTCTGTGCCTTTTGCGCGACGAAGACAGTAAACGTCGCGCAAGCAGACGATTGCGCGACGGAAAACAGTGTATTCATCGCGCAAAACACTTTCTTTCTGCCTAAATTTTGGGATTTAGGGTTTAGCGGGGGGCTGAAAATGAAGGGTCTGTGCCTTTTGCGCGACGAAGACTGAAAACGTCGCGCAAGGTTCGCTAATGAAAATGAATGGTCTGTGCATTTTGCACGACGAAGACAGGAAACGTCGCGCAAGGTTCGCTCAGGATTTTGATTCGGTTGAAATTTTCACTAAGTGTTCAAAGGGGATGGAGGGGTGAAATGTGTGGCCCAGATTGCACGACGAACAGAGCTGGATCCGTCGCGTAATCTTGTCTTTGCGTGACGCATATATTTATTCGTCGCGCTAGTTCAGGATTTTGATTCGGTTGAAATTTTCACCAAGTGTTCCAGATTGCGCGACGAACAGAAGATGGATCCGTCGCGCAATCTTGTTCACTTACGCTTTGCGCGACGAACAGAATATGATTTCGTCGCGCAAAACCTAAAGCCTAAAATGTAAACCCTAAACCCTAAGCCCTAACCCTAAACCCTAAAATAGTTTCAATGATCCAACCGGCAAACTTATTTTTTTATACTTGGAGATCGTATACGCCAAAAATCAAAAAGACCAAACATTCAGATATCAGGGAACGGGACAAAATATTTCGACGGTTATAAATGAAAAGTCATGATTTAACGGTTATTTTAACTCCGATTTTGATCATTTTTTACAGCAACATTTGTTGACCCTATATGAATACAATGACTGAATTTGATCTTCAATTTCAGATTTTTACACTAGGGGATACCACATAAACGTTAAGTTACATTTTCACAAATGTATGAACAAATTTTAGGATTTTTGGTGAATATATGATTTTGATAGCACACGCAGTCTATGAAACTACTTTCAGTCATCCAGCCGTCAAACTTGTTTTTTTATACTTCGAGATCATAGACAGCAAAAATCGGACAAAAAAAACATTCAGAGATTAAGTAACGGGGTAATACTTTTCGACGGTTCTAAATAAAAAGTGATGATTGAACGGTTATTTTAACTCCGATGTTGATGATTTTTTTGCAGCTACAGTCCTTCACTCCATATGAATACAATGAACTAATTCGATCGCCAATTTTAAATATATATGTGTGTATAACGTTACCCTATAACGTTACGCTAATATATATTTGCGCGACGAAGGGACCCTTATCGTCGCGCAAAAAGACCATGCTCGACGGAAGTATATTTTGTCGTGCAGTGTTGTAACTTTACGCGACGAATATATATGCGTCGCGCAAACTATGCGCGACGAGGTTGATTCGTCGCGCAAGGATTTGGCGCCATTTCCTCATTTAGTTCAAATTGTGTATGCTTTGTATTTTTTGGAAAGGTTTTGTGTTCATCATTTTTTAACTTTGTATAAAGAGGGTTATATTATTTGTTTTACCGATGTTGTTTAACTAAATATTTTTTCATTTTTGATTTTGTTGTATGTTTTAACAATGTCTCACGCGAAGGAATAAACTTTAATAAACTCATGAAAACTTTAATAAATTTTAACAATGTTTTAACAATGTTTTAACAATGTCCTTTTTGTTTTATAAAGTGAAGGAATAAACTTTCATAAACTCATGAAAACTCAATCAAATTTAGAATTGGCCATAAACCTCATTACGTCAAATGTTTTGTCAATAAAATTTTTCAAATTATTATTAAAAGGGTTTTATAACTAGATTTATTTAACAATGTTACACTTGTTGACATATATAAGGATTGGATATAACAACTACATATATTCAAAGATTTGTATTACACAAAATGAATACACAAACATAATAAATTTACAAATAAATTCATTATTCATCATCTGAACAATAATAACTTTCGTTATCGTCGCTATCATCACTCTCGGTCTCCCAATCTTCTTCCTCCTCCTCCTCTATAACTGCATCATCGGCGTTGCTAGGGCCCACTGCAACATCGTATCGCGGAAGATCACCGAGGTCAATTGTAATTGACTGAATCGGTATTTCGACTGAAGACACTCCTTCTATTTGAAACGGTTCTTGTATAACATTTGTACCTCGAAGTGTTTCCGCATCATTTTCCATTGAAGATTCTAAACGTTGGTCAGCCACATTGTCGACGTCGTTGTCACTTGGGTCTAGTTCTGGTATATCATACACGTTCCTATGATCCATCTTCTGCACAACTTTCCACCCGCTCCCGGCTTTAGGGTCATCTAGATACACAATTTGGGACGCCATGTTTGCCAAAATGTACGGGTCGTTATCATACCAAGTTCTGTTAATGTTCACAGACAGTACTCCATGGTCGAGTTTAACACTTCCCTCCCTATTTGGGTTGGTATCGAACCATCGACACTTAAACATGATGACTTGGTATCGATCTTTGTAAAGCAATTGCACGACAGTTGTCAGTTTGCCATAGAAATCAATGTCCGTACTTTCGCCTCCACTGGGACATGGACACCGCTGTTTTGCGTACACAACTTGTCATCTCGTGCGGCCCCCAAAAATTTGACGCCGTTAACATTACAACCCGAGAACAATTCAGCGCGAATTGGGCCGAACGCCAAGTTATATAACTCATCACTGTAAGTGGGGGAATTCGATGATTTCAATTTATTCACCTAATAGTATACAAAACCATTGACATGTTAGTCAATTACAAAACACTTATAACTTACAGAATCCAAAAACCATTGTGGAAATAATTCACGGTGTTTCCGGGCAACCAACTGTGATGGATGTTCTCGCTTCATCATCTGTTCATGCTCATCTAAGTAGGCCATTATCTCATCACAATTGTTCAGTACGAACCAATG
The DNA here is from genome assembly GCF_000346465.2 of Prunus persica. Classification (NCBI taxonomy): domain Eukaryota; kingdom Viridiplantae; phylum Streptophyta; class Magnoliopsida; order Rosales; family Rosaceae; genus Prunus; species Prunus persica. Next base: position 13,770,139 of record NC_034014.1, read on the forward strand.
CGCTACCTCCATCTCATTTCTAGAAAACGACTCTCCTCGTCCAGGATCTCCAAATGGTCGTGCGCTTTGGGCAAAAACAGAAAGTTTTTCATTTCTCATACCTCCGTCATTATTGCGTTGAGGACGATTGAAAACCGTCTCCACATCTTTTAAATACATTCCACAGAAAGTAAGCGACTCATATTAAACCCAAGCCTCTATAATTGATCCTTCGGGCTTTGCCCTGTTGCGTACACTTTTTTTGCAGCTCTCCGAGAAGCCTGCCAAAATAAAACGATATGATACAAATTAGCAAAGTGTCGATAATGATGCATACACAAATGATAAAGATTATATACCTTTCTATTGGATACATCCAGCGATAGTTGACAGGACCAGCAAGCAATGCCTCTTCTGGCAAGTGAACCATCACGTGCATCATACTTGTAAAGAAAACTAGAGGAAATATCATCTCAAACTTGCATAGGACTTGGACAATGTCATGGCGCAACTGAAACATGTCTGTCTTTCGCAATGTTTTTGCCGTCAGTTGGGAAAAAAATCTGGATAACAACATGATTGGCTTCACTACATCTTCCGGTAGTAGGTGTTGAATACCCACAGGAAGTAGGCGTTACATAAACACATGGCAGTCATGGCTCTTAAGTCCAGTAAATTTACCCCCAACGACATTCACGCAACGTCCGATATTAGAAGCATACCCATCGGGAAATTTGACAGACGATACAAACTTTAGAAACTCTTTTTTGTCATTCGGTTTCATAGAAAAGAATGCAAGATCCCTTCTAGCTTTATCACTGTTCCTATTCATCCATAAACCCCTTCGTATGCCCATTCTTTCCAAATCAAGACGAGCTTTGATCGTGTCCTTCGTCTTCCCCTCGATATCTAGAATCGTGCCCACCAATGTGTCGAATACATTTTTCTCAACATGCATCACATCTAGATTGTGCCTCAATTTCAGTTTCGACCAATATGGGAGCTCAAAAAACATAGGCTTGTGCGTCCAGTTCAAATGTGTAGAAGGTCTAGTCCGACTAACTGTTTTCCCGAACGGAGCAAAATCCAAACGGTTCAGCTGTTCCAAGATCTCATCACCGGACCATTCTCTAGGTCTGAGGCGACGCTCTGTGTTCCCGTCGAACTCTTTATCTTTTTCTCGCCACTCGTGGTCCCATGGCAACCATCTCCGATGACCAAGATAACAAACTTTTCCCGCGTGCTAACCAGAAGTTACATCTTCCTTGCATACAGGACATGCCATATAACCCTTTGTGCTCCACCCAGGAACCATTGCATATGCTGGAAAATCATTCACAGTCCACATAACTGCTGCTCGCAAAGTGAACATCCTCCCAGTTGATTTATCGTACGTGCGAACACCGTTTGTCCATAAATCCTTCAGCTCATCAACCAGAGGCCTTAAGTACACATCAATTGACCTGCCAGGATCCTCAGTTATCAAAACAGTCATCATCATGTATTCTTTTTTCATGCATTTCCAAGGCGGCAAATTATATGGGAATGCGAAAATCGGCCAAGTGCTGTGGTGTTGGTTTAGAACCCCATACGGATTGAATCCGTCAGTGGCAAGTCCCAATCTAACATTTCGGGGATCAGCAGCAAACTCGGGGAACGTTCGATCGAACTCTTTCCATGCCTCCCCATCTGCAGGATGCCGCATCACATCATCGTCTACCCATTTTTCCTTATGCCATCTCATGTCTGTGGCAGTATGCGTCGACATATACAATCGCTGCAACCCAGGTTTAAGGGGCAGATAACGCATGACTTTTGGTGGTATCTTAGTCGTTCTATTCTGGGATGTCATTTTGAACCTCGACTCATTGCATATAGGGCATGTATCCAACGTTTCATGCTCTTTGTAGAATCACATGCAATTGTTTTTGCAAACGTGGATTTTTTCATAACCCAATCCAAGATCATGCAACACCTTCTGTGCATGTTTATGGTCTTTCGGCAAACAAGTGTCTGTCGGAAGCATTCTCTTGAAAACCCCCAAAAAGTAATTGAAACACAAGTTCGACATACGATACTTTATTTTTCCGTGCATTAGCTCCACAATGGCAGTGAGAACGGAAAAGCTCTCGCACCCCGGGTATAACTCTTGGTTGGCATTTTTTAACAGTTTTTCATACTGTTCAAACTCCGCACTGTCTATTGGTGTAGGCACGTCATCTTCCCCTTCCTGATTGATGTTGGTCGACGCGAATGGAAAAGCATCTTGTATAATACCCATGACTTGATCATTAGGATCCATAATAGGTTCAACATTGTCCACTCTTGGGGCATTTGAAGACAAAGCATGCTCTACTTGTTCGCCGTGAAGGTTCCAAATGCTATATGTTTCAATCATTCCATTCCTTACTAAATGAAATCCAACATTTTCAATTGTCTCCCGCAACATGTTGTTACACCTCCTACAAGGACAACGGATTCTAGTTGCACCCGGGTTGTGTCTACGTGCAAACTCAATAAAATCCTCGATTCCATCCAAGTATTCGTCTGCGCATCTATTCTGGTTCTGTATCCACTTTCTGCTCATAATTCCTGAAATCACAATCACGACACAACAATCACAACAACTTCATACGAAGTTATAATGTCACCTTATGCCTCCGGTAAGGGCCCTATCCCATTCCGGAATGCATAGTCCTGTCACGTAACCTACGGCTACATGAGATTAGATTTCGACGTGGATTAATTTCGGCAGCATCTCGACACAGTTCTTGAAGTGGGCATAGGTATAAATACCTACGTACCACCCGAAGAACGTACCGAGATGACACCGAAATCTCCACAATCGAAACCTAATCCTGTAGCCGAAGATTATGTGACAACACTATGCATTACCAAACTGTCCAAATAATGGGACAATTCAAGAATTAATTGGACCGCAGTCATGCCTTACGCATCCATGCACGAAATCCAACTAATCTTGAACGGAAAACTACGTGTGACTAAACATAAAAATAAAAGTACAAAGTTAATTTCAATTAACTTCGTACATCACAACACATTGTGCTACGTCACGCACAATTTCACAACATTATACACATATAACTTCACAAAAAAATTACAAACATAACAAACAAACTTTTACAATAACATACCTTCTCAATCGTTCTCCACCAATCACTAATCACAAATATCCCTAACAAGAACAAAATTAATAGCGTTAGTACGAATTTACATTAATACATTTAAACTAACGACAAAAAATACATACCCAATGAACGTACTGAATTCACAGCAGAGCAGCGGCAGGGGGAGTGAGAGAGAGGCAGAATGCAATTTTTGCATTCTGCCTCTGCAATGGCAGATACTAATATGAAGAAGAAGGACTTTGCGCGACGAACAACTAAATTCGTCGCGCAAAATGCCGTCGCAAAAACCCACTTTTTCGTCACACAAAACAACATTTCCGTTGCGCAATTACATGTCGACATCTGCTTTTTTGCGCGACGAACAATATGATTTGTCGCACAAACTTTCGTCGCGCAAATAATATTTTTCGTCGCGCAAAGTTTACATTCCGTCGCGCAAATTATTCATATCGTCGCGCAAGAACGCACCGGCATTAAACTGTACGCGACGAAGAAAAATCCGTCGCGCAAAAAAAATTTATCCACCCTTCATTTTGGCGCCAAAAATAATTATCCCTCGTTTTCTTACGCGACGGTACATTTTTTTCATCGCGCTAAGTTTTCTTTTGAGACGAAAACTCTCGTCGCGCAAATTTTTTTACCGCCAAAAAAAGGAGCCAATTTTCTGTCCATCTTTACGCGATGAACGCTTAGAATTGTCGCGCAATATTGTCATGCGCGACGATTTTTGTCGTCGCGCAAGATTTTGGCGCAAAAAAAAAACCCGAGTTTTTATCCACTACCTTTGCGCGACGAAATTAATTTAGGTCGCGCATTGATGGTTTGCGCGACGAACCTGTTTGTCGCGCTAGTTTTCTGTTGTTTGCGCGACGGAATTTTTTTTCGTCTCAATAGTTCTTTTTGCGCGACGAAAAAATATTCGTCGCGCAAATATTAAATCGTAGTAGTGTGTGAATGCCATGGATTTAGTTGAATTATGTAAGCAACAATTCCAGAAGATGAGGGAGAATGGATGAGATTCTTTGTTGGAGGAAGTTTCTATTTTTTGCAGGAATCAAAGTATTGATGTTCCTAACATGATGATATGTTTCTAGCTCGAGGGAGGTCACGACGCAACGGTCCAAAAATCACAAATATGCATTATTATCGTGTTCATTTTTTCTATGAAGTGATAGCTTTGCAACTCCAAGAGCTGAATAGTCGTTTCAATGAGGCCAACACTGAGTTGTTACTTTGCTTGGCATGCTTGAGTCCAAATGATTCATTTTCTTTTTTTGATAAGCAAAAGCTCATTCGGCTTGCTCAACTTTACCCGAATGATTTTTCTACACAAGAACTTGAGGTACTTAAAGATCAACTTCAAACTTATATTGATGATATGCATTCCAACACCAACTTTTCAGAATTACAAGGTATTGCTATTCTTGCAAAAAAAAAACTAGTTGAGACAAAAAAGGACAAGAGGCATATCCACAAGTTTATCTTCTCATAAAATTGGCGTTAACACTTCCAGTTGCAACAGCTTCAGTAGAAAGGGCATTCTCTGCTATGAACATTGTGAAGAACAGAATGCGTAATCGAATGGGAGACGAATGGATGAATGATTGCATGGTAGTATATCTTGAAAAAGACATATTTAATAGTATTGATAATGAGCTTATTATGCAACGTTCTCAGAATATGAAAAGTCATCGAGGACAATTGTAAATTTACCTATTAAACAATGCTATTAATATTCAAAGTTTGAAATATTTTTTGTTTGATTATATAATGGTTAAATTTTTTTAAGCCCCCAGATAAACGAAAGTCTGGGTCCGCCACTGGGCACCACTTGCGCCACCCCAGGGCCGCCATCAACAAGATGCTCATCTTTAAGATATTTTCCATTCAGAGTCTGCATAGCCATGACTTGCTGAATAAGTCTTCACATTGTTGTGTCCAACAAAGCCTGGCTCATCAGACTTGATTTCTTTAACCCCAAAACCCATGGCTTTGGTCTCAGAAAATTCCCAAAACATAGTCCAACAACTCAAGTTTAATGCAAATGTTAGGTCTACAGCTACATGTTACAATGTATATATCTATCATGTACCATGTGTTTTAGTAGTCTAAAAGGTATTTTGGGAATTAGACGACATAGAAGCACAATGTCCTACCCTAAACCAAGAAATGCAAAAACAAAAAAAACATAATGGATATCTATCTTTACTTGTTTATTTTACTATAATTTTTCAAGTACATAGACAGAATTTCTAGGGGGAGTAAAAACATGCATCTTTCTTTACACTATATCGGTATTTAACAATGTATAGTGAAATCTACTGAACGCGATCATGGGAAAGGGATTTAATAAACCCGTCTAAGCTGATGACGTTCTCTCTCTTTAAAAACTGGGAGTACCAGTGAGCAGAGAGTTTGGGTTGTCTTCTTAAATCGGGGTCATCCAAATCGATGTAGTAGAGGCCGTAGCCCGATTCATAGCCGTCCAACAGCTCAAGGGAATCCAAGAAGGACCATATAAAATAGCCTCTGACGTTTGATCCATTCCTTCCAGAGTAAATATTTCATAGCATCCATTAGTAATTTAAACACAGGTATTATATCTTTCCGCATCTCATAAACACCTTTATTTGGACTTGGCCAGTTAGCCTTTACAAAATGGAGAGAACATGATAAATCATATAACTGTAGGCTTAAATTATAATCGACAGAAAATAGGTATACCTTACAGCTTCAAGCAAATTTTGGATGTGTCCGTCCAAATATTTCACCCTTGGCCAATCCTCTAATGATGAATTGCGTCGAGTTCGTTGACCTAAGATATATTGGATGCCAGACTTTTTTTAGTAAAATTTCACCATTTTGAAGTGTTGATGCGAAAAAGTGGTTCGGCACGTGTTTCGCCAACTTAGTGATGTTATGCCTGTAGTAGGTCACTGTCTTCGGAAGGTGTTCTACTTCGGAAGGGTAAGTACCTACAAAAGGACACGTTCGGTAAGTCCTTGGGGTATCGGTATGGTACCGGCCGAAGGCTCTCCGATGCTTTAGTAAGTACGATTTTAGTAATGTTAACTGACAGATCAATCGGTAGCGTATCGTTAGTTCGGATTTTTTTCCTTTTGGGGATAAGGGTCTCCTTATATAGGCCTTGGGAGGTGTGCACTGTGCTCATATTTCCGATGTGGGACTGTGGACATGGATTGTGAGCATGGCACGTGTCCGATGGTAAAAAGGGCCAAGATAGATGGCTTCGGTAGGAAGCGTGCCGAAGGCGTTTCTGCAGCCAAAATCGATCCTGTCCACGTGTTCGGTTGTCATAGGCCGTTTATCTCCGGTATAAACAGTAGTCCCCCAAGTTCTCTTCCGAAGGTCCTTTGGAAGGGAATTTAGTTCTCTGCTGCGGTTCGGAGGTTGACCTGCCGTTCGGTAGGCTCGTTGGGGGAGATTGACCTGGGACTCGAGGGGTCGTCGATGCTGAGAGGCGAGAGGGCAGAGAGACGCTTCGTCTTCCGTGCCTGGCGTGCAGTCGGCGGCGCCATTCGTCGGGTGACGCGTGGCCAACAAAAAGCACGTCTGACGGCGCATTAAAGAGCCGTTTATTTGTAATAGTTGTATTAGTTTTTTTTTTCTATTTTTATTTCATGTACCGAACATATTGATGCCGAGGGCATCTTTAATTCAAATGCATATTTTTATCTACTGTTGTTTGAACAATCTGAACACGTTTTTAAATTGCCGATCGTACTTATCGCCGAAAGGCTCCGTATAGGATTTATAACATTAAAGGGATACTTCGAAATTGATAAGTTCCGATGGAATCTGTAGGGTAACAATTTCGAAAAATATTTATTGCCGTAGGCTAATAAATATGCCGTAGAACGTTAACTTGCCACATTGGCCGCCGTGGGCTAGTAGAGTAATTTTAAAAAGAGCATCTGAAGTAATAGTGCCGAAGGCTTTCTATTAATTTCTGCCGAAGGGCAAATACATTTCAATCAGTTACAACTTTGTCCTACCGTAGGCTAGGTTACTTGAAATAGTATTTGAGATGTTCCACGTTCCAAGGATGACCGAGGGTCTTGCCGTTGGAGTCTCTTAGGCGGTAGGTTCCCGATCGAAGGATACCGATGATCTCATAGGGTCCTTCCCAGGAAGGTCCGAGGGTTCCTTCCGTGGCATCCTTGGTTGCTAGGGATACCTTCCGCATGACCCAGTCTCCGATTCGGAATGAGCAGTGTCTGACCCTGGAGTCATAATACCGAGAGACACGTTGCTTGTAGGCTTCATTTCGAAGGTTGGCATGTGCCCGGTGCTCTTCAAGAAGGTCGACACTTAGAGAAAGTGCTTCTTCATTCGGCTTCGGTGCGAAGTTTTTCGTTCGGTAGGAAGATTCGCCAATTTCCACAGGCACCACAGCTTCCGAACCGAAAGCCAAAGAGAAAGGGGTCTCTCCCGTGGACGTTCGGTAAGATGTCCGAATGGCCCAGAGTGCTTCGGGAAGCTTTTCTGGCTAGGCTCCTTTGGCTTTGTCCAGCTGCCGTTTCAGTAGTTTCTTGATGATTTTGTTTATTGCTTCCACCTGACCGTTTGACTGGGGATGGGCTGGTGATGCGAAAAACAAGTTGATTTTCAGGCAGGTGCAAAATTGCCTGAAGAGTTCCGAATCGAACTGCCTGCCGTTGTCGGTAATGATTTCATACGGGATACCGAACCTGCAACAAATGTGAGTCCAGACGAAGTCTTCCACTCTTGCTGCCGTTATGGTTGCCAGAGGTTCGGCTTCTACCCACTTGGTGAAATAGTCGACGGCGACCACTGCGTATTTCACCTGGCCTTTGCCCTGCGGCATCGGACCAATCAGGTCCAGTCCCCATTATGCGAAAGGCCAAGGACTCACGATCGGTGTCAGAGGTTCGGCAGGGATGTGCGGTATGCTACCGAAACGCTGGCATTTATCACACTTTTTCACTAGCGAATTAGCATCCTGGTGCATGGTCGGCCAAAAGTATCCCTGTCGAAAGGCTTTGTGGGCGAGTGACCGGGACCCGGAATGATTGCCGCACACACCGTTATGGATCTCCCGAAGGACGTAGTCCCCCTGTTCTGCCGTAAGGCATTTGAGATATGGAGTTGTGTAGCCACGTTTGTACAGGACGTCGTTGATGACGGTGTACCTTGCTGATCGGTACCTAAGCTTTCGGGCCTGGGCCTTGTCTTCTGGAAGGGTGCCGTTGGTCAAGTACGAGTAGATAGGAGACATCCATGTATCTTCGTACCGTACGGTACATGTTTCGGCGGCTACCGTGCTTGGTTGGGCAAGAATCTCCACTGGCACCTTTCTTCCGATTTTGTCGTTGATTGCCGAAGCCAGACGTGCCAATGCATCGGCATGGCTATTTTTGCTCCTGGGGATCTGCTTGATCTTGTAAGCTCGGAAGCTTTGGAGCAGCTGATGGGTAGACGAAAGGTAGGCGTGCATGGAGGCGTTTCTGGCCGCGAAGTCTGCCGTTACCTGGTTCACAATGAGCTGGGAGTCGCTGTGAATTCTGATTTGTTTGGCATTCATGCTCTTGGCTAACCGAAGGCCGGCCAAGAGAGCCTCATATTCCGCTTCATTGTTGGAGGTTCGGAAGTCGAATTGGAGGGCGTACTCGATCTTGAGTCCGTCCGGTGTCGTCAGTACCAAGCCTGCTCCGCACCCTTGTTGGTTTGCCGAGCCGTCGACGTGCAGACTCCATACGGGAGTTGAGGCGTCAAAGTGTTCGGTGTCAAGTTCCTCCGGCAACCCGGTCTCGGGTATCTCCTGTGCTGTTGATGGGGTGAGCTCGGAGATGAAATCGGCAATGGCTTGACCCTTTTCGGCGGGCCTTGGCATGAATTGTATATCGAACTATCCGAGTTCGATCGCCCACTTGATCAATCGGCCAGAAGTCTCTGGTTTTTGGAGCACCTGCCGGAGCGGTTGGTTAGTCAGAACTTTGATCCCGTGTGTTTGGAAGTATGGCCGAAGTCTTCGTGCCGAGACCACCAGGGCTAGTGCAAGCTGCTCTAATGGGGGATACCGAAGTTCAGCACTCTGGAGTGCCTTACTGACATAGAAAATCGGTAGCTCTGCTTTTTCTGGTTTTCGAATCAACACCGAACTGACAGCAGTGCTAGATACCGAAAGGTATAGGGAGAAAATCTCCCCAGGTAGTGGTTTTGATAAAAGGGGTGCTTTACCCATGTAGTCCTTTAAGTCTTGAAACGCTTTATCACATTCGGCAGTCCATATGATATTCCGTTTGCCCCCTTTCAAGGCTTTAAAGAATGGTACACATTTGTCGGTGGCCTTGGATATGAAGCGAGTCAAGGCCGCCATGCGTCCGGTAAGGCTTTGAATGTCCTTCGTCGTCTTCGGCCTCTCCATGTCGATGATTGCCTTTATTTTTTCGAGATTCGCTTCGATACCCCTGTGACTAATCATGAATCCGAGGACTTTCCCGGAAGATACACCGAAGGCGTATTTCATCGGGGTCAGCCTCATCCGGTAGTCTTTCAGTATGCCGAACATGATTGACAAATTGTGCAGATGTTCTTTGGCAGTTCTGCTCTTGACCAACATGTCATCGACGTAAACCTCCATGATGCTGCCGATGTATTTGGCAAAAATTCTGTTGACAAGCCTTTGATATGTTGCCCTCGCGTTCTTCAGGCCGAACGTCATGACATTGTAACAGTACAACCCTCTGTCTGTTATGAAGGCGGTTTGTTCGCTGTCGGAAGGGTGCATGAATATCTGATTATATCCCGAATAGGCATCCATGAAGCTGAGCAGTTCGTGTCCGGCGGTGGCGTCCACGAGCTGGTCTATCCGTGGCAACGGAAAGCTGTCCTTTGGGCAGGCCTTGTTCAGATCAGTATAGTCTTGGCACATTCGCCACCCGCTTGTAGCCTTCCGGACCATCACTGAATTTGCCAGCCATACCGGATACGTAGCCTCCCTGATGAAGCCGATGGTTTGAAGTTTGTCAACCTCCTTACGCATGGCTTCGTATCGCTCGGTATCGTACGAACGGCGCTTCTGTCTTACAGGCTTATAAGCGGGAGAGATGCTGAGTTTATGGCTGATGACCTCTGGAGCGATGCCGGGCATGTCTTCGTAGGACCATGCGAATACTTCCGAATGGTTCCGCAAGAAATTTATGAATTACGTTCGGAGGGCAGGAGTGAGTCTGGTGCCGATTCTAACCTGACGATCGGGCTGCCCCTCGCTCAAGGTTATCGTCTCCAGTTCTTCGGCGGGTTGTGTGTGAGGAGTCGGGGACTCATCTCTTGGGTCGTCAACTGGTCCTGTACCGTTCGGTACCCCTTGGATAGACATGGTTTCGTCGGGGAGTTGGAAAGAGGTTGACTTTAGGGCCGTGGCGTAGCAAGTCCGCGCGCTTAGCTGATTTCCCCGGACAGCCCTTGTGCCGTTAGGGGTCGGGAACTTCATCAATAGCATGTGGGGGGAAAGATGTGCCTTGATCCTGGTGAGTGCCGTTCGTCGAACTATAACGTTGTACGCTGTCGGGCAATCAACGATCAGGAACTGATCGTATACCGTCGTTTTTCTTGGCGCGGTGCCGAAGGTAATTGGTAGTTTTACACTACCGACCAGTTGGACCAGGTCCCCAGAGAAACTTAACAAAGGCGTCAACTGCCGGTTGACCTGGCTGTCCTTTATCCCCATTTCTCGGAAAGCTTCGGCAAATATCACGCTCACGGAGCTTCCGATATCGATCAGTACCCATCCTACATCGTAGTCGGCAATTTCTGCTCGAATGATCATCGAGTCGTCATGGGGATAGAGGATGCCCTCTTCCTCCTCTTCGCAAAATGTGATTGGTTCCCAATGAACTTTCGGTATTTCAGGGTGCCGATTCACCTCTATGCCGAATACTTGCGGAAATTGTGCGGCGCGCACGTATTCTTCATTGAATGGTTGCTCATTCCTGCGATGGTGGGGCCACCGCTGATAGTGCTTATCATGTTTATCTGCCGAATTGGATTCGGCATCGGCGCCGGTGGCTGCCGGGCGATGTACTGATCTAGCTTCCCCTCTCTGATCAACCGTTCGACAATCTTTCTTAGGCTTATACAGTCTTCCGTATTATGACTGTTGTGCTGATGGTATCGGCAGAATTTACCGGTATCCCGGTTGTCTTGCCGATTGGGTCTTCGCAGATTGGGCTTTGGTATTATTTTTTGTTCGTTCATCAGAACGGCCTCGTAGGTAGTGTTTAATAGGGTAAAGACTTGGTTGCCGTGGTCATGATTCGGCAGGGGCGCCCGGTTGTCGTTGCGTCCATATCTCCCCTTTTCCTTCTTCGGGTGTTCTCTTCGATCGGCACGGTCGTCTTTCCTCTTATGACCTGCCAAATATGGGTCGACTCTCTCGTAGGGTGGCGCCTTCGCCGGATAAGCACTTGGTTCAGTATCCCCTTGCCGTGCCGAAACCCCGGGTTTCGAGTTGAAGTATTCGGCTTTGGCATGGATTGCTGCCTGCTTCATCAGTTCGTCGTACGTGCGCCAGTTGCTGCTGTGTACTAGGTATCGGAAATGCGAGGACCGAAGGCCACTCTTGAAGGCGCTGTACGCTGGCCTATCGTCTGTTTCTGGACACCCTGAGTATTCGTGGCTGAAGCGCGCCGCGTATTCTCTCAACGGTTCATCCTCTCTTTGTCGAATCGTGTACAGATCATCGGCAGAGTAAAGACGGTCCGTCTGGATCATGAAGTGATTGAGGAAAATCTGCTTCAGCTCGTCGAAAAAGTCTACTGTCTCCGGCTCCAACTGGTAGAACCAGTTCAGGGCTGCTCCGGTAAGGGAAGACGGGAATAGCAGGCACTGCGCTTCATCGCTCAGGCCCTTGCATCCAATGGTGGACTGAAATGAGTGGAGGTGTGTTAAGGGGTCCTCCGTTCCCGTATAGAACGGTATACGCAGTTGCTGCACTTCCCTATCCTGCCGAGAGTCCCGGATACGCCTGGTGAATGGTCCGGGCCGAAGCTTTCCCCATTCCGGTTCTTGGGAACGAGCTTTGTCATTTTCCATTTTCTGGACTTTCTGAAAAAGTAGTCGGACAACAGGGTCTCGGCTAGGGATTTCCTCGGAACCATAATCTTCCGATCGTCTTTCTAGACTTAATGAATTAACCCCCGAGTACCGTGAAGGCGTTGCCGAACGGTACGTGGACGTTTGCGTCCTGGAAGGGATATATTCGGATTCTGACTCCTCTGCGGTGTCCAGCCCTCTGACCTTCCGAATAGGCGACTTGTCTCCTAGGATTTTCTTCCGTGAGTCCCTCTGTCGAGCGCTAATCCTGATCGGAGACCTCCGTCTCTCTGCCTCCCGATCGTTAATCCGATGTCGACAATCGGAATATACTTTCTTTGGGACGTGTGGCTGATCCCTGGGTGCCGGGACCACCAGCTGTTTGGAAGGTGCGGGCGTTGCCTTCGCTACCTTATCGTGTTTCTTCTTCCTATGATGGGTCTAAAAGCTCTCGAAAGAGTGAGTTGTCTGGATGTTTAGCGTGTGCTGCTGGTGGAGCAGCTGCTGGGTTTCGTCCACTTTGGACGAAAGAAGGTTGTTGTGTTCCTGAAGCCTTGCCATGTCCTTCCGTAGGGACGCGATTTGGGCTACCAGCTCGGCTTCGGCGGTTGTTTGGGTTGCGGGGGCGTTTCCGAAGGGAGTGCATGGGGGTAGCGCTGGGCTAGCTCCGCTCTGCCTTCCGAACGGTACCCCTTCTTCCGATAAGAACATGGGTACTGAAGTGGTCCCCATGTATTTTGGAGATAGTGGGTTGATGATTTTTCTGGATTCCCACAGACGGCGCCAAACTGTTGATGCGAAAAAGTGGTTCGGCACGTGTTTCGCCAACTTAGTGATGTTATGCCTTCGGTAGGTCACTGTCTTCGGAAGGTGTTCTACTTCGGAAGGGTAAGTACCTACAAAAGGACACGTTCGGTAAGTCCTTGGGGTACCGGTGTGGTACCGGCCGAAGGCTCTCTGATGCTTTAGTAAGTACGGTTTTAGTAATGTTAACTGACAGATCAATCGGTAACGTACCGTTAGTTCTGATTTTTTCCTTTTGGGGATAATGGTCTCCTTATATAGGCCTTGGGAGGTGTGCACTGTGCTCATATTTCCGATGTGAGACTATGGACATGGATTGTGAGCATGACACGTGTCCGATGGTAAAAAGGCCCAAGATAGATGGCTTCGGTAGGAAGCATGCCGAAGGCGTTTCTGCAGCCAAAATCGATCCTATCCACGTGTTCGGTTGTCATAGGCCGTTTATCTCCGGTATAAACATGAAGAATTTATTTGTTTTGTCTTTTTGCTGCGTTATGTTTTCTCACATTATATATGTCTTCATATAAATGCATTCTAGCAGTACTTTGATTAAAATTCACTATTTAAGAGAGAGAGAGAGAGAGAGAGAGAGAGAGAGAGAGAGAGAGACCATTTTCTTGGATATATATTGGAGGATTTCCATAGTTTTGCTTGACATATTCCAGCAGTCGTTGCAGGCCCCAGGGAGTTATTGGAAACTGAAATCAAAGAAACCGATCAGTATTAAGGCTCTGAAATTAACCCCATAAGCAGTGAATTGATTACGTTCAAGCTTCTACCTCAAATGTTGTATCATTTTGTAGACCTGCACGGGAAATTTAAGAAAGTTTGTATCACATGAACAGTGCACAAATATTCCTTGCGCAATGAACAAAAGAAAAAAATTGAACAATGCACAAACAACCATCACAAACACAAAAAATGAACATTGTGATTTCCAAATATCTTCATAGAGGCTAATTTTGTTTATGATATGCTTTAGCATATTTCGGTCATTCATATCATATTTGGGACTACACACCTCTTGTCTATGCAGTGTCTGCTTGAAATGCTGAGTTTTCTACGGTTTGCGCTGTACTTTTATTTTTAGTAACAAAGGAAAAGGAAAAGAAAAAGAAAAAGAAAAAGGCATCAGCATGGTACAGAAAATTCACAAATTTGAACAGAAAAAGGCATCTGTATACATACTACATCAGTTTTCTCCCTGCACAACATGCATCCTTTAAAGAAAGGACATCCCAGTAAAATATTTCTAACATAATATCTCTTTAATTTTTTTTATCAACGCTACTGGAGCATTGTAGGGGACAAGGTGTCACGCAAGTGCTTGCAGATATTGAATGGAGAAATGTAAGTGGTGAGTTGATAAGAATGTAATTAGGCCTCTAAGCTAAATGGTGTATTCACTTTGTCACTAAGATAGACAAGTGTTAGGCGTTAGTCATGTTAAGTGGTTATAGCCACGTGTAAAAATCCTAGAGAGCAGTTTTGGATGTAAGGCTGTGATTCTCAGTGATGTAAGAGAATCCAACTATTCTTTCATACGGTTATAGCTCACACTGAGCTTGCTCTATTGAGTACAGAGTATGCAATAGAAAAATACACACTTGTTTTGATTCAGTCAAGCTCACTACTCTCTCTGTGTTTTCCTTCCTCCTTCAATCTATTCAAAACTCTAACATGGCCTCAGAGCCAGGTTGGGTCTTTTGATCTGGGCGTAATCTGTGAGGTCACTGAGCTCAATCGAAGCTCAGCTAAGCATCTGAGAAGAGAAATTGTTTGATTCAGACCAAAAGATGGCTGGATCTGGAAGTTCAGAAGTAAGAACTCCGATCTTCTCCGGTGAGAACTACGAGTTCTGCAGGATTAAGATGGTGACGATCTTCAAATCTCTTGGGCTATGGAGTCTGGTAGAAAAGGGGATTTCAACCCCTGATTCGAAGAAGAAGATGACAAAAGTTGAAGAATCATCAGAAGAAGAAGTTGATGCAGAAATGTTTGCTGTGCTCATTAAGGACCCAAAGGCTCTGGGCATTATACAAAACGCAGTTTCTGACCAGATCTTCCCTCGGATTGCAAATGCCAACTCATCTAAAATGGCATGGAATCTACTCTACAGTGATTACCACGGTGGTGATCAGGTCAGATCTGTAAAACTTCTGAATCTCAAACAGGAATTTGAGAATATGAGAATGCGTGAAGGTGAACAACTAACTGCATATCTTACTCAATTAAATGAATTGATAAATCAAATGAAAACGTTTGGAGAAGTGTTATCAAATGAGAGGCTGGTTCAAAAGTTGTTAATCAGTTTTAGTAGAGTGTATGATCCCATCTGTTTGGTGATCGAAAATACAAAGAGTTTGGAGACTATTGAATTGCAGGAGGTTATTGCAATATTGAAGAGTCAAGAGCAATGTTTTGACATGCATAATGTGGACATAGCTGAGAAGGCATTTGGCTCTTTCTCAGTCGATACAAAGGGCAGAACAAGAATAATACTCAAACTGATTCTACTAAGTCTTAGAAGAATTGGAAGTCTAACAACAAACCATGGGAGTCTAAACAGAAGCCACAACAAGCTGGTGCTACACAGACCTCAAATGGATCACAATATGTGCATCAAGATGGAGAGAAGCCTCAATGCAAAGTATGCTCTAAATTTCATTTTGGAGAATGTAGATATAAGGGCCAATCTAAGTGCTATAAGTGTGATAGGTTTGGACATTGGGCTAGGGACTGTACTGCAAACAAAGGAGTGTAGAAAGCAAATAATGCAAGTCAAGTAGAAGTAATAGGGAATCTGTTTTTTGCAAACTGTCAATTTCAGAGAAGAGTGCAAATAGAGAATGGTATGTAGACAGTGGTTGCAGTAACCATATGACTGGGAACAAGGAGCTGTTAATTGACATAAATTCAAGTGTCACAGGCAAGGTGCAAATGCCAACATGAGAGCTTGTAAGTATAGCTGGCATGGGTACTTTAGTGCTTGACACAAGCTCTAGTACAAAGTATATCAGAGAAGTCATGTATCTACCTGGTTTGAAGGAAAATCTGTTGAGTGTAGGCCAAATGGATGAACATGGTTATCATTTGGTATTTGGAAGCAGCATGTGCAGTATCTATGATGGTTCTTCTCTCAAGAATCTCATCATGAAGGTGGAAATGAGGAAAAATAGGTGTTATCCATTATCATTGCCCTCAAATGACTATGTTGCACTAAGAGCTAGTATATCCAATTCTACCTGGATTTGGCATAAAAGAATGGGCCATTTGCATCTGAAAGGTCTACATCAGCTTAAGGAGAAAGAGATGGTACATGGTTTGCCATACTTGGAGGATGTAAATGAAGTGTGTGGAGTCTATCAACTGGGAAAGCAACACAGAGAGTGGTTCCCTAAGGATCAAGCATGGAGAGCAAGTACACCCCTTGAGCTTATACACGTGGACTTGTGTGGACCAATGCAAAATGAGTCTCTAGCAGGTAATAAATATTTTATGCTGCTCATAGACGATTTTACAAGGATGATTTGGGTCTACTTCTTAAGATACAAGTCGGATGCATTAAACTGTTTTCGAAAATTCAAGTCTATGGTGGAGTTGCAGAGTGGTTACAAAGTGAAATGTGTTCGAAGTGAAGAGGGGGTGAGTTCACATCTAGTGAATTCAATAAACTATGTGAAGATGCAGGAATTCAAAGACAGTTCTCCATGGCTTACACACCCCAGCAGAATGGAGTGGTAGAAAGGAAGAATAGGATAGTGGTAGAGATGGCTAAGGCTATGTTACATGAGAAGGCGTTGCCTTATTACTTATGGGTAGAAGCTGTACACACTGCAGTGTACATTTTAAACAGGTGTCCTACTAAGGCTCTTATAAACAAGACCCATTTTGAAGCATATAGCACAAGAAAACCAGGTGTTGCTCATTTGAAGGTATTTGGTAGTGTGTGCTTTGTGCATAAACCAGAAGAAAGTAGAGAGAAATTGGATGCCAAAAGCACAAGGGGAGTGTTTGTTGGATATGCAACATGTGAGAAGGGTTATAGAGTGTTTGATCCTGTCACTAGAAAACTACTACTGTCAAGAGCCATTGTATTTGATGAAGGAGCAATATGGAATTGGAAGGAAGCAACTGAAAATTCTGTGGTGATGGTGAATGATGAAGAGCAGCCTAGGAATTCTCAAGTGAAATTGTTTGAAACACCTGTAGGAAATCGAAATTCTGGTTTCATATCTATAGACTCAGTCTCCTATGAAGAATCAAGCAAGGCAAGCAGCAAATTGGAAGACACTCAGAACTTCGATCATACTTCATTGAAATGAAGGAAGTTGGATGATATCTTAGCACAATGCAATCTGTGCACAATAGAGCCTGAGAAGTTTGAAGAAGCTGTGAAGGATGAGTCATGGATGAAGGCAATGAAAGATGAGTTGAACATGATAGAAAAGAATGATACATGGGAACTTGTTGACAGATCTATGGATAAACCAGTGATTGGAGTTAAATGGGTGTTTAAAACTAAGCTAAATCTGGACGGTTCAGTGCAGAAGAATAAGGCAAGACTGGTGGCTAAGGGATACTCACAAAAACCAGGGGTGGACTAAAATGAAACATTCGCACCAGTGGCTAGATTAGACACAAAGTGGCAGCTGTATCAATTAGATGTTAAGTCAGCTTTTCTAAATGGCATCTTAGAGGAAGAAGTGTATGTAGATCAGCCAGAGGGATTTGTAGTGAAGGGTAGTGCAAGCAAGGTTTACAAGCTGCACAAAGCTCTATATGGCTTGAAACAGGCGCCAAGAGCTTGGTATAGTGAAATTGATGGTTATTTTGTTGAGTGTGGTTTCACAAAGAGCCAAAGTGAGGCTACTCTTTATGTCAAAGCAAGAGGTGAAGCGAGCATCTTGATAGTATCCATTTATGTAGATGATATAGTCTACACTGGAAATGATCAAGAAATGTTAGAAGACTTTAAGAAGGACATGAAGGAGAAATATGAAATGACTGATCTGGGGCTCTTGCATCATTTCTTGGGAATGGGTGTAATTCAAACACCAACAAGCATATTCATTCATCAGAAGAAATATGCAACAATTCTGTTAAGCAGATTTGGTTTGAATGAGTGTAAGCCGGTAGGGCAATACAGAAGGATTGTTGGAAGTCTGCTGTACCTCAAAGCTATTAGACCCGACATTATGTTTGCAGCTAGTTTGCTTGCAAGGTTCATGCATTGTCCCACTAGCAAACATCTTGGAACAGCAAAACGTGTTCTTAGATATGTAAAAGGAACTCTAGATTATGGTCTGGAGTATGTGAAAGGAAAAGAGGCAGTCCTAATTGGCTATTGTGACAGTGATTGGAGTGGTTCAGTGGATGATAGCAAGAGCACCTCTGGATATTCCTTTTCTTTTGGTAGTGGAGTGTTTGCTTGGGCCTCAGTCAAGCAAAATTGTGTTGCACTCTCTACTGCAGAAGCGGAATACATCAGTGCCTTGGAGAACTTCAAACCGAAGCTACACCTTTACATTGTGACAACATTTCAGCTATTGCCATTACAAGGAATCCTGTGTTTCATCAGAAAACCAAGCATATCGATCGAAGGTATCATTTTATTAAAGATGCTTTGCAAGAAGTAACTGTGGATCTGATTTATTGTCCCACAAATGAGCAGTTGGCAGATATCTTTACAAAGGCTTTGGCTAAGGATCATTTCTGCTATCTCAGAGAGAAACTTGGTGTGAAATCAGCTCACAACTTAAAGGGGAGTGTTGAAATGTAAGTGGTGAGCTGATAAGAATGTAATTAGGCCTCTAAGCTAAATGGTGTATTCACTTTGTCGCTAAGATAGACAAGTGTTAGGCGTTAGTCATGTTGAGTGGTTATAGCCACGTGTAAAAATCCTGGAGAGCAGTTTTGGATGTAAGGCTGTGATTCTCAGTGATGTAAGAGAATCCAGCTATTCTTTCATACGGTTATAGCTCACAGCTCACACTGAGCTTGCTCTTTTGAGTACAGAGCATGCAATAGAAAAATACACACTTGTGTTTTCCTTCCTACTTCAATCTATTCAAAACTCTAACACAGACACCCTCTAGAGTGACTGAATTTAGACCAAAAAGCCTATGTACAGCGATTTACAAAATTATTGCAAAGGCTTTTGCAAATAGACTCAAGTAATTAAAGCGGTGGCTCCAGTTCTTCGTACATATACGATGGAGTGTTCCAATTGCCCCACAGTTTATGTGTTATCTGCAATGATTGCTAGGTTTTGGTGGGAAAAACATGCTTTACACGCTTTATGGAATTGTAAACGAAGCAGGAAATTATGGAGCCTAACATCGTTAAAACTTGGTATTGGTGGAGCACGGGTAACTTTTGCAGATTTTTCAGAGGTGGCTATGCATTCTTTGGCCCCGGTGGAGATGGATCAGTTTGCCTGTTGCGAGCATGGAAATTAAGGAATGATGAGCTCTATGGAAAGCAGGGATGTAATTTTGTTGACCCGGTGGTGGTAGAGACTTCAGATTACTTAGAACAATTCATGTAACATTCAATGCGCGTCAAAACCACCCCAAGTGGAGTGATGGCGCTGGATCAAAGCACCACCACAATTCTTGCTAATGTATTGTGATGGCACTACTGGCAAGGGAGGCAGAAGGCGAGGCCTAGGGGGGTTGGTGTGTGATTCTGAAGGAATCTTTAAATGGGGTTTTGCTTGTGGGGGACCAGCCTGAGGTGGTGGTGGATACTGAATTGGCTGCTCTACGGATTGGCTTGCAGCATACGGTAGCAAGGGGTTGACAGGTCTTTTCATATTTACAGACTCACAAGAAGTGGTGAATTTATTGAAGGGAGAAGGAGAGTTGTGGTGCAACTTGGGGAATCCAGTTGAGGATGTAAAATTTTCTTGGGAAATAGCCCTAAATGACACCCATTTCATAATTTTAATTAAAAATACCATCCTTTCCCAATTTTTGTACAACTATCACCTATAAATATAAAATTATTGCCCACTTATTGCTGATTTTTCACAAGTTCAGAAATTTTGGAGAGAAGAAGCTCACACAGCTCTCTCTCTCTCTCTCTCTGGCACAGCTCTCTTTCTCTTTGGTATCTGTCTATCACAGCTCTCTGTGTCTCTCTTGGCTCTCTCTATCTTGGCTCTCTCTCTCTTGGCTCTCTCTCTGTCTCTCTAGCACAACTCTCTGTCTCTCTCTTTGCTCTGTTTCTCATAGCGCAGCTGTCTCTCTCTAGCTTCGTTATGTCCCTTTCTCCCCTATTCGATCTCTTGCTCTCTGTTTGGAATCGCGAACCCCTCCCTTTAGCTATGTCTTCTGAATAGCTGCTTGCAACCTTGAAGCTCTACTGGATTGCCGACCTCGAAAAGGTAGTGTTGATGGTTATTTTCTTAATATCAGTATTATGTGAAATGGGTTATAGTTTGATTGTTTGGGTCTGTGTTAAATTCGTTTTGGCTTTAATTTATTTGGGTTAGGTTTTGTTGAATATTCATGCTCATTCATCTGGGTTTGTACCAATTGCATTTAGATTGGTCTGGATATGTGAATCTTGAAACTTGGGAATTTCTATTTGATGTAGTAGATCTGTATAGTGTGATTCTGATGTGTTCCTCTTATTTTACAGTCGTATTGCTGTTATATTGCCATTATATTGCCTATATATTGCTGTTATATTGTGGTTATATTGCTATTGTATTGTATGGTTATTGTGGTTATATTGTGTGAATGAAATGTTGTTTTGTCATGGTCAGAAATGGAGACAATTGTTATTCTCGTGTGCTACAATGGAAAATGGGTCACCTCGAAGAAGATGTGCAAATACGAAGGGGGTGACTCAAAAGGCTTAATAGTTCCACGGACCATCAATTTTGCTGAACTGTTGGACCGTGTGCATCAGATTGGTAATACAAACAGCAGGGAAGACAAGGTTTGCTTAAAATTCTCAGTTTTGGTGGCCTCGAATGAGTGGAAGTGCATAAAGATTGAGGACGATGATGATGTCAATTTTTTTATGAAGTACAATTCCGAGGTAACACCTTCAAAACTAGCTCCCTTACTCATGAGTATAGAAGATAAAGGACTGACAAATGATGTAGTTCATAGTATGCATATCACGACAGATAGTAGTCGGATGGGTCATTCTTCAGTTGCCATTGTTGAAAGCAATGAAGTAACTTGGAATAATACAAATGTCACTGATTTGGGAGGTGAAGTAGGGACAGATTTTATGGATATGATTGATTTTAGCGAGGTGGAGGAGATGCATGGTGGTGATAATGGTACTGAAAGAAATGAAGTGTAAGTGTACTCTGCCCCTCCTAATTTGGGGTGCTTGAACACAGCTGCCCAGTTGCCAAAAATACGTTTAGGAGGAGAATCTGAACCCACTCGTCAACATTATTTTTGCCCAGTTGCCAAAAATACATAGAGATACAATTTTATTGTTGTTAATGTCATGTTGTACTGCTGTAACTTACAGCCAAGGAGTTAATGGTGTAGTTTTGAATCCCATCAATTTAATGCACCAACACAAAACCCAATTTACCTCATATAAGTTCGTACATATAACTGAACCTTCCTATATAGAACTGCAACAGAGGCACCTTCTTAACGGGAAAGGTAATTAGTCTTACTGAAAGGCAAATATTCTCCACTCAACCTAACCATATAGTCGTTTACAACTGGAGACTGAATGTACCTCTATTTGTTTGGTTGCAGGCAACAGCTGTGAATTGTCCCCAGTAATACTTCAACATGTCAGATGTACGCCCTCCTAACGAGCATGTGAGTTACCCGGGGGACCAGCCCTGGCATGTGCCATTCCCATCTCCACCTCGGACTCCCAATCATGATCCCACTTCATCTGGAAGTGAGGCTGACACTCATGATCCGCTTGACAAAATCTCCGCCGTCAAGCACCACCTCCAATATATGTCAAAGGCAACGGATTGGTGGGAGAGTAAGTGCGATATTCATGGCCAAGTTATGGGAAACTTGGCCAACAAGTTGAACAAAGCATACGCTGGAGAGGTGAAGCAAGCTCTTAAAGCAAAAAGTCGGAGCAAAGAGTTAGAGTCCTTGAAGTTGAAATTGGAAGACACAAAGAAAAATGCCCTCGAAACATTCACACAATCTGAAGAATATAACCATGAAATGGTTGAATGTTTCAACAACGGCTTCGAAATGTTCCGAGATTATGCTTCGGTCATCTCACCAGACCACAATTGGAGTGAAATTGATGTAGCTGGTGTCTGGCAGGTACTAAATATGGGTTTTGATGGAATGGCTCATCATAGCCTCGTGCATGCAGCGAGAAGAAAGGACAAAGACATGGATCTTTTGATGGACCTGTAGTAACGGTGAATGCTGCTTCAGTTCATCTCACCCGAGTACATGGATCTTTTGTTGCCTTCATTTTCCCTTCGTGGGATAGATAGTATTGTTCAGTTTGGGAGGCGATTTCTTTCGCATGTGTGAAATGTTGTCTGTAATGTGTATGTATTGTATGTACATTGACTTAATATTGCATTTGTATTGTGTTTGTATTCCCTTAATACTGTAATGTGTATGTATTATATGTATATTGCCCTAATATTGCCTTTATATTGTACTTATATTGCTCTACTATTGCCTTCGTATTGTATATTTATTGTGGCCATATTGCCCTACTATTGCCTTCGTATTGTATATTTATTGTGGTCATATTGCCTTCGTATTGCCTTCGTATTGCCTTTGTATTGTAGGCATATTGCCCTACTTTGGAATATGATGAGGTCAAGAGGCGTCCCATGCTTGTATGCAACCCTCACAGCTTCATCCTCGTTCAGCCTCGCTTGTGAAGTCCCAGACTTCATGTCATCTTTGCTATTTGCCAATTTCAGTTGCATCAGCTGGCCGTGTCTAGGGTTTTTTATCTGCTTTCGTTTCATTTTTAAGCTCTGCTTTGAATCAATACGTGGCATATTGGCTGAATATGGGAGTGACAAGATCAATTCTTACTCTCCCTAAGTGGATAAAATAGATGCTCAATATGAATCCTTTCCTCCACAAGTTTGTGTACAGTGCCGTACGTTGTGTGTTTTAGGTGCCACACTGGCTTATTAAAATTGATGCTTGGCCATGAAAAACTTTTTGTTTTCTTACTTTTAGAAAAGTACATATTTGTGTCAATAACTAAGTTTGGACTGTTAACAATCATTCAGAAGAATGGTAGAAATAAGCTCCACTGTGCCAATCCACGAAGTTGAACAAAGAAATTGTGTTCGATACACAGATGACATGTGAAACTAACATTAGCATTCTCCAATAAGAAGACTTCTCTTCTTTCCACCTCGTCGATTGAGAAAGAAAGAAGAGGGACAAAACACACACTACCAAGTTAAGGTGACATTACAAACCTAAAAAATATCCTCATCAAACTTATAATGCTCCTTTTTTTCTTCTTTAAAGCAAAACTTCATTCAAACTGAGATAACCACGTGCTCTCCATAAGCACTCCGGAATTATTTGCTCATTATCTGCATCGCCTTCTGTCTCAACTTGAGGCTTGGAATGAGCTTTGGCACCAGGAGGCTGCTTCTTCTTCATCCCACTCACAATGTCATCGATTCTGAGAAGTAGGCAAGCAGCTTCTATGGCCGTTTTAAAACTCTGGCCCTTCACGTTGTAGGCATCCCATATCTGACATCATAAATCCTCAAAATGAACAGCCTTACCAACAAAATAAATTTATTGGGAAATTTTTTAATAACCACGACAACAGCACTTCCCCTCACATGAGTGCTGTCGAAATATATTGGGAGAAGCTCTAAACTAGAACTACTACTGAAGCAAATCGACAATATAAACCAGAAGATTGACACTTATGCCATATCAATAAAGGGACATATAATGGATACATTTGAGAACAATACTACATTAAAAGTCCTATTTCAGAGCTTTCAGCAAATATAAATCACCCAACAAATGTGAATATTGAGATAGCGAAGGAAATAAAAGAGAGCAACAATAGTAAGCCAAAAAGATATCCACCTATCTTTTTCTCTTTCACATCAGTTATCACACCAGTGTTACCATCAATGCCAATCCATGATTTTTCACCATTTGCATGCTATGGAAAAAAAATTGTGGTTAAGATCTAAATGATGCATCATATTCTGACCAAAATAATAATGATGCATCATATTCTGTGATAACCACATCTGGTTTAAACTTCAATAATAAAATGCATGTAAGGTGAAACCACAACTAATTCTTAATCTAAAGTATGTCAACGAGCATGTGAATTGAAGTGACAGCCTTGTTTGGTTCTCGCCTTTCTTATATTCGAGCGGCCAATCAAGAAGAATGATTGGGTGATTTATAAGAAAATGAAAGAAAATGAAAGAAAATGAAAGAAATTGGCACCATCCCTTCAGTTTTTTCTTAACAAAAAATGAAAGATAAATTCATAAATAAACCATCAAAACGGTATAAAATGTTTGTAAGACATGTACAATTACAAAATTATAAGTTCTCCTCAGAAACAGACTTCTCTAAGTATCCATACACAAACAACAAAAGCAAAAGCTTAAACAGTTAGCTTATAGCAAAATCAATGTCCCCATTTCTCTAAACCACAGCTGCTGCTGGTAGGTTCCCATCTTCACTCATTTCCCGCTTTCTTTTAAGCACACAATGATCAAGCACAAAACAGCAAACTTTTAAACAACTCATATTACACCACATATGGTTCTAAACAAAACTCATCCATATCCAATATGCAAGCCCTAAACTTAGTAAACAAAGTTATACAAAAATATGTCGAATTAACAAGCATTATTCTCAAACAAAAAGTATGATATGGTTGGGAGTTTACAAGTTCAAATATTTATACAATACTTGATTTTGTCAAACTCTGTCTTGAGATATTTTATCAATCTAGAAGTTTCTTTCATATATGAAAAACTACGAACGATAACAAAGGAAATTATTTCTATGTAAATTATTCTTCGATTCCATCAGACAACCATGCAAATCCTTTGCACAATTGAGTGTAATGTGAAGGGTCACTACCTCGTTGGAAGATAAAGAGAAAAAAATTAAGGAATTTAGCAAGCCACCAACAGTTTGCTTAAGATATTTCAAAATGGTTGCTTCCATCATGGAGTTTTAGCCACAAATTCTTTTCATGGCCACATTTTCTACGTAAAATATAATCAGCGAGTATTTTTTGGTAATGATCCACAGAGAAGAAATCACCATACACAGGTTAATTGTCTTACACTTTAGATATCATCTTCAACAAACAAAATAGATACCAATTAGACTTCTAAGAAGGTTAAATGCAATGCTCATAAAGACTCATACTAAGCCACCAAATACCATTCAATAACTGCTACAAAAACCATAATAAAACCATACTAAAACTAAAAATACAACTGCACTAAAATGCCAACACAACATCACTACATTAGCAATACACTAGCAAAAAAACACAATACGACAGCAATAGCAACAGCAACAGCAACACAACAGCAGTGCAAGCATCAGTCCACAAAGAACAAACCCATTCACTGTTTGAAACAAGGAATCATCATACTCAGATCATTTCAGACAAACCCCTAAAACAATTTCAATGAAACCCCTAAACCAATTTCAGAGAAACCCCTAAACCTTCAACCAATTTCGAACAAACCCCTAAACTAATTTCAGCGAAACCCCTAAACCTTCAACCAATTTCGAACAAACCCCTCAGCCAATTTCAGAGAAATGCATAAACCCTAAAACAACTTGAGAGAAACCCTTAAACTGTAAGAAAATGCCGATGAACAGTACCTGTCGCTGGGAGAGGAAGAGAGAAGAGACAGTCGGAGCTGAGTGAGGAGAGACTGAGAGCTGAAGGACCACAGATTCGGAGCAAAGCCACCGGAGAGTGAAGAGAAACAGAGGGCAGCGAAGAGACAGAGGCGAGAGAGAACTTCAGCAAAACAGAGACAATAAAATTTCAGCAAAAGTGATATATGTGCAATAAGGGGACAATAAAATTCTATTTATAGGTCATAGTTCCAAAATTTTTAAAAAAGGGTGGTATTTTCAATTACAATTATAAAAATGGTGGCATTTTGGGCTATTTCCCAATTTTCTTTACACAGTTGCATATTTGTGGATGTTTTGTTCCAACCCCGAGCGGGCAATAAGGTGGCGCATTCTTTGGCCCAAGCAGGTATGCGGCTTCAACATCAGATGTTTTGGGAGGATATGCCACTTTTTGGGATTCTTCCATTGCTAGACAGAGATATTAGTTTTGTTTTGTTCAGGGAATGCGCAGGTATTTCAAGAGTAATATGTTACTTGGGAGAATGTTGTAGAGATCATTCAATTTAGTTACTCTTAAGAGCTATCTCTGGAGAAAGTAAGAAAAAGGTAGGTTGGTTTTATTAAATGAAGCTCTATTTATTTACATTTTTTCTTACAAAATAAAATTAAAATCAAATCAAATAAATGCTACAGTTGTCCAAGAAGGGTCTGCATGGGGATTCATGCGTCTTTCTTGAAAATTTAGGTTTGTCTTGCAATACTTTGGAGAAGTGTGGACGTACTTAGGAAGTATTTGTATTTT
The DNA here is from genome assembly GCF_000346465.2 of Prunus persica. Taxonomy (NCBI): domain Eukaryota; kingdom Viridiplantae; phylum Streptophyta; class Magnoliopsida; order Rosales; family Rosaceae; genus Prunus; species Prunus persica. The sequence continues at coordinate 13,796,772 of NC_034014.1, forward strand.
AAGAGCTTTTTGATCATTTGCCCAAAATTTGGAAGACTTTCAAATTTTGCAATAGATAAATAAAAATATTTTATGTAAAACCCAAATCTCTAATAGTGATTCAACTCTGTCTATAACTTGAATACAAGTGATAGTCTAAATTCCCTTCTTTATTTTAGAACATAATTGATGTTTATGACTCAAATAAAGTGATGCATCTTAATGTGGCATAACTATTTTGGATACAAACACCATTGGAGGAGAGGGGTATGTGCTCTTAACCACTTAAGCTACAAGCTCTTTACATAAGTATTTGACTATGTAAAATAAAGTTTACTGAGAATGGTAACCATGGGAAAGGGATTCAAGAAATCCATCTAAGCTGGTGAGGTTCTTGCTCTTTAGAAAATGGGAGTACCAATGAGCAGAGAGTTTGGGTTGTCTTTTTAAATCAGGGTCGTCCAAATCGATGTAGTATAGGCCAAAGCTTGATTCATAGCCGTTCAATAGCTCAAGGGAGTCCATGAAGGACCATATAAAATAGCCTTTGGCATTTGATCCATTCCTTCCAAAAGTAAAGATTTTCATAGCATCCGTCAGTGATTAAGAACAAGTACTAGTTAGATGTCAAACTAAGGTATAAAACAAGAAAAACCACTTAAGAAAAAAGCAAATAAAGATGATATCAAATAGTTAAAGACTTCATAAGTGGTGAACGGTTATAGCCCAGTGAAAAAAGACATTGACTAATGTGTGAGAAATCATTCATCTCCGTGTAGTTTAGACTATAGCTTGTATAAAAATAAAATAAAATAAAATAAAGACTTCACAAGTGAAACATATCTTGCCAATTCTCACTTTGCCTATTTAAACAACAATTTGGGTCTTGACCTAATTAATTTCAATTTTGTCCATGGAATTAATTATTAGTTACAAAATCAGTCATTTCTCTGGCTTCAATTGTCATTTCTTGTTAAAGCAAAGTGGTCTTTTCATACCGAGGATGGCAATTAAATTTCCCTAGTATGAACACTTTCTTGGAGAGAATAAGATAAATCATATGACTCTTGGGTTACATTATAACTGGAAGAAAATAGGTATACCTTACAGCTGCAAGCAAACTTTGGATATGTCCACGCAAATATTTTACCCTCGACCTATCCTCCAATGATGAATTGCGTGCAGTTTGTTGACCTAAAATATATAGGATGCCAATACTTTTCCATTTAGATAATGAGATAGATGAAAAGAATATAAACATGAAAAGCTATAATGCCACTACTTCATTATAATAGCCAAAATTAAGTCTTTGTACTCTATAATTTTCAATTAGGTTATAACATTATCATCTAAATATATGACTTTATTACAAAAAGAAGAGCGAAACTAAAAGTACCACTAAACTAAATTGCAAATTGTTCCAACACTGTATATTCAAATACATGCATTATAGCACTACTTCGATTAAATTTCAGCATTTAGATAGAGAGAGGGATATACCATTTTCATGGATATATATAGGGGGATTGCCATAATTTTGCTTCATATATTCCAACAGTCTTTGCAGGCCCCAGGGAGCTATTGGATACTACATCAAACAAATGCATTAGTAATGCTTGAAATTAACTCCATAAATGGTTAAATGACACTAACTTAACCCCACATCGAAAATTTGAAAAAATAAATACAATATATAATGAATGATACCACTCCTAATAACACCGAGGTTTTTTGATAAAACAACACACCTATTGGAATTTGTAAGTGGTTAAGTTGTGAACAATATCAGTGTTGCTAGTAGTGGGTCGATAACCCATCTCTCTAAAGTTAACAAGTTGTTATGTTCAAAGTTTTACCTCGAATGATGATTCACCATGTTTCGGAACTGCACAGATAAACTTTGTAAGTTAAATCAATAATTATATCATGTCTTAACCAAGATAAAACTTGCCCTATAGTGACCAATGTGTACACTAAAGCAGTACAAAAAAGATGTAATCGATGAATCATGTAATAAACACTTTTAATTTTGTGAATATTTACTTAATCTTGGGGTAAACCTTGAAGCTAATAATTCAAAACTTCAGGTTTTTTTTTTCTTTTTTAAACATTCGACAGATATTTACCAATATATTTTCACAAAGGCTCGGCTAATACATCCACAAAGTTATGCTACGTACCATAATGGGATTAGCCACAACTAGACTGTTAAAGATTGGCTCACCATAGATGCATGAGGAAGAGGAACCGTACAATCCCGACGACTGGTCGTCACGTGAATAGTGTCACGCGCTGTTTTTGGCATTTTGGCATGTTTTGATGTGGTTTCCTATTATTTTGGGGTTTTCTAGTACAATTTAATAGGGTTTTAATTTCCTATTCCTAGTAAACTTGTAACCCAAGTTCTATGAGTTATAAATAGAACTTTTAGGGCTAGGTTAATTTAAGAGAGGAGAATTCAAGAGTGAATTTTGAAAAGAGAAACACAAGATTGAATTTTCAAGGGTGAATTCTTGAGTGTTTATAAGGTCATCAAAGGGTTTGAGCAAGGGTGTGAGAGAAATTAAGACCTAGAGTTTGAGGTGATAGAAAGCTAAGGGGATTCTTGTTGTAACCAAAGTTGTTCCTATTCTTCTAGTGAAATTTCTAGAGGGGGTCACCAAAGAGAATGTAGGTACAAAGCTGAACCTCTATACATCTTTGTATTCTTGTGTGTTTGCTTACTCTCTTTGTGGTGTGTGTGTTTTTTATTCTCAAAGAGTTTGTGTGTGTGTTATCGCATAGTCCATCAATGACAAGGTCTTGGAGTGTTTCCGCACAATATCGACGTTGAACTACATACGTGTAGCAAAAACTTGATTAAATTTTTAGGGCTCAATTTAGTTTGATATATAAATATACGTATAGCAAAAACTTACATATCGTCTTCATTGCCGAGTCAGCAATATAGTCTCTGTTTGTACTCTCTAAGCTGACGGAGTTGTCCTCGGCGTATACGGCGGTATAATAATTAAATCCTATGAAGTCAAACGAACCCTTGACACTTTGAGACTCAAGCCTAGTGAAGAAAGGAATTCTAGAGCCTGCATTTTTTTTCATTACATCAGGGTAATCTCCAAACACCAAGGGATTCAAATACCTGCAACACAAAATAGACACAATGGAATTACAATGCGTTTGCAGTTAAGACAAGTAAATAATAATTGACATATATATCGGTTTCACATAGTAGCTTGATCGTCCAAACCATCTATTTTTTATGTTTCGTTGAAGGATAACCCTGTACTAATAATCCACCAAATTGGGCAGGAAAATGACTACAAAAGAGAGAACAGAGAGGTTGCAATTTTATGCCAATTTCAAACTTACCAACCAAAATAGAAGTCGAAGCCTCTTTGGGTTGCTAGTTCATCTTCAATGGTTTTTGTTCGAGGAAAAAACCAAAAGGCAAAAAGGTTGATTCCTATAAACCCACGTTGTTTATCCTGCATTCCAAAAGCATTGATGTTACATGGAATAATCTTTGTTGAATTAGGTTGGGTTTCTTTTGACTTCTTTATCATAGTTTATAACGGTCTGTATTGTATGTTTGAGCTTATAATTGTTTATGCATTTCCACATAGTATATGTACATTAGAAGGAGAGGCATCAAATTAATATTGCAGAGTTTTCTCTTTTTCTACTTCCCATTTGCTCTCAATTTCTTATTTCCTCAACCTATCTCTAACTATTTTCTTTGTTAAAATGCTTTATGTTCTCAAATTAAAACTCGAAGACCTAAGTAACAAGTGAAAATTAGCAGCTGTGACACTTACTAATCTGTATTATATCTTGATTCAAGGACGAAAGGACACCATTGCAAGAACAACAGTGCTTGAAGCATTTAACATGAATTTGTTTTCTCTTCCAATTACCTGGTAGTTTTTCTTGTACAATCTAGCAGCCGACGCATGAGATAACAAGATATTATGCGTTGCCAAGTATGGTTCTGTTGAGGAGTTACCCCTAGAGCAGTTGAGACCAAATGGAATTGAACATCGTTGTGGTGGAAGAAATCCAGCATCATAACCCCCAAGTACAAAAACATTAGGTTCATTCATAGTAGTCCAATGCAAAACTCTATCCCCGAAATTTTTGAAGCACACATCTGCATACGCAGTGAAGTCTTTTCTGCAACCACAAAATTGTTCCACCATGATCTTTCCCCTTTTTCTCCTGATGCATTGAAATTATGCAAAATAACAAAAATAGGGTTAAGAAACCATACACAATCTTTCGGCTAACCCATCCTCCATACTCATCATCAAGTGCCTGTGGGAGATCACTATGGTGTAAAGTAACATGTGGTTGGATTCCTGCTTGAAAAATAAAGCAATCAGACATCAAATTACAGAATTGTTAGATTGGTGGAAGTGGTACATGTTTCTTAAGGCATGTTTACTTTATTAGGAATGGGTATTGGAATTACTCAATTCATGTCTTCCCCCGCGTTTACTAACATAAAAAGCAATCCAAAATTATATGGGTTGCATGCTAAACTCTCGAATATCCTCAAAAATAGTAATCGGATCAGCTACCTAGTTGATCTGATTCCAATTCCTCAATTTAGTTCCATGATTCATGACTTCCTCCATTCCTAAGTAAACATGCCCTAAGAGTATAACCACTCCCCAAATTTGAAGGAAAATATACAATGTAGTATCATAAGGTAGATAGTAACCATAGCTGATTAGTTGATCAATAAGATTGTTGTAATATTGTAGACCCTTTGGATTGACAGGTCCTTTTCCATCTGAAATAAAGAAATTGGATATTTGAGTGCGTGAAAACTTAAGCGTTGTTTGTTTAATATGAGTAACAATTGGATGCTCATGCATACTTGGGATAAGTCTTGACCATGAGATGGAAAATCTATATGCCTCTAATCCAGTATCTGCCATTAGTTGAACATCTTCCTGCAACAGTTTGAATGAACATGATATGATGTATGAACATCAAATAGCATCAACATGTTCCCAATTAGTTATTTAGGCAATAAATCGCGTAATTGTACAGAACATATGGTATGTTATATTGCCTCCCAAAAACTATAAAAACCTCTCGAATACTAGCTAGTCTTGATACGGTATGAATCTCGTGATTGCATAATTGTAACATATATGTGAATAACTACTAGTCCTGAAACCTCTGAACTAAAAGAAAAGATTGTTAGCAATAACTAGATTGAATTTTACAAAATATATACCTTATACTTGTGATACGCGTCACACGCTACATCTCCAGTGGCTCCATGAAAATGACCTGAAAAATTGAGTTAAGTAATGAACTAACAAGGATCATGATACATGCAAGTTATCATGTTAGTTTGAACAATTCACTTTATCTAAATGTTTGATTAGTTGATTATATTATTAATATGGATTAAGTTTATTTAATCCGCTTTGTCTCAATATTCTAATTTTCTGGTCAATATATTTTGGCAGGACTTGTATGTAACCACCTAGTATATGCTACTCAAAATCTGATAAGAAATATCACCTGCCTTGCAACTTGAGAAAATTATATATGAGCTAAAACAAGCTTCTCATCACAATGGCGGGAAAAATATATTCAGAAAATATATCACCTGACCCGATGCCTCAACTACTGGAAATGAATGATTATATTGATAGATATATAGTAGGAATGGTCAACTACCTTAAGCACAAACTTACTAAGAAGATAGAAAACAACAGTATGAATTATGATCAACTACTTTAAGTACAAACCTACTAAGAAGATAGAAAAACAGTATGAATTAATTTAATTTATAAGGGAAAAAAAAAAGTGGGATTTGTTTGTGTTTGGCCTTTGGCAGGGACGGACCCACAGTGGGGTTAATGGGGTCAAACGACCCTATGGACTTCATGAAAGCAAGGTAGAAGGTCCCTTTGAATTGGGGTGTGACCCCATGAGAATGGCTGAAGGGAGGAGTTGCAGACAGAGGAAGAAGAAGGTGAACAGGAAATCTGTTTTTTGTTTTAAAGAAGCTGGCCAAAACGGCGTCGTTTTGGCCCAGCTTCTAATTTTTTTAAAAAAACAGGCTGGCCAAAACGGCGTCGTTTTGGGCCAGCCCAGCGTATTTTTTTTTAAAACGCGCTGGCCAAAACGGCGTCGTTTTGGACCAATAGCGAATTTTTAAAAAAAAACTCGCTGGCCAAAACGCCGTCGTTTTGGACCAGCGAATTTTTTTTTAAAAGACCTGGCCAAAACGACGTCGTTTTGGTCTAGGTCTTTTAAAAAAAAAAATAGAACAGATTGTATCTGCTGCACAGCTTCATCCCGAATTTTCATCTCCAAAACACCTATTTTCTAAACCCTCAAACCTAAATCCCCAATCTCCACCCCCCACAAACCTTTAACCCTCTTCCCCACCAAGCCTTTAAACCCCAAATCCTCCATTGTCGCCGCTGCCCTCTAAACCCTCAGTTTAAAAATTGAACTTTTACACTATGACTCTACGACATAAAATTCCTGAGTCCGTCCCTGGCCTTTGGTCCCTTTTTGTACCAAAAGAAAAATAAAGAAAAGGTGAGGGGGGTTTATACTCTCGTTACGATTTACAGGGCTGTCCATTAGGTTGGTTGGATATATTAGTTTAGGCTGACAAAAGGCAAAGTCAAGTCGAGGTTAGTCAAAGTGTAAGTCTGTCTCTGCATGTCACTTTATGGATGAGGAGGGAAATATTATCCAAAAAAAAAAAAATATACTACCTAATTAAGTAACCATAACTTTACTCTAAAGTATGTGATAAAGCCGTAATTTACAATAATAATGTGACACATGACATTGTCATATATTTATTTTTATTAATTACATAGTTTGTCCCAAAAAAGAAAAAAAAAAATCAACAACAAAAACGAAAGTATGCCAATAGAATATGTGAATTACTATTTTGCACCTGATCACTTTGTCTTTATGAATTACTTTTTCTTCAAACGGTTTTGAATCTATTTCGATCAGGTTTCGGGCATGAGTTTTTCTTCACACGGTTTTGAATCTATGACATGATTCACTTTTTTTGTTGTGTATGAATGACTGCCGACTGACATTGTTTGGACGTACATGAATTTAACGTCATGGATGACAGTGGTTTTGGGGTGATGGGCCCCTTCCAATATAACATTGAATCTACCACAAGAAAACAACCAAGACTTTTCTTGCTTTTAAGTATACCAATATCGTCTTTCACAATAGAAAAAGTTCCAAAAATAAAATTTTAATATCTATAGCTAGCCGTATCTTTCATTGACTTTTCGAACTGAATTGAGACGTTGATTATATAACATTTTCAAAACTAATTAATTCTTTGAAAAATTTAACCGAACTAATCAGAAACTGTAATTTATTCATGAAGAGGTTAAATTGTTTTTAATAAAAATAAAAACTAAAAAAACAAATACAAAATAAAAGCATAAAAACTAGTATTGCTACAATCTAACCTGACCTCGCCAACCAACAAACAAAAATGAAAGAAGAAGAAGAAGGAAAATGTGATAAGAAAGTAGTGGGAAGCAAACCAGCTTGCGCATATGTGTCCAAGATGCTCGGGGTCCTGCCATCTTCGCCTGCAGCACCTTCCACCTTTTGTCATGTAGATTTTTTAATCAACCCAGGTAATAATACAAATGAAGAGAAATTAGAGAGAGAAAAAGAAAAATGAAAAGAAATTGCGAACCTGATAAGCAGAGGAGGAAGCACCAAACACAAAGGCCGGTGCCGGTGGGAAGTCATCTCTGCAAAAGTCATCAGTGCTTGAAGAAACGCTTTTTATAGTAAGAAGAAAACACAGCAGAAGTGAAACTCTCAACATTAATTATGGAAAAGACGAAAGCACAGCAAGAGTTTGGAGATTCTGGTTTCTGAACTTATAAAAAGCAAAACTTTTGAATGAGATTTGAGTGGTTACCCTTTAGTTATCCTAAAGCTCCACGTCGATAAAGCTAGACGACTCCAAATTACTTTAGAAGGTGTTGTGTGTTGAATTGAAGACTTTTTCATTTGTCGATTATGAAAACTTGTCAAAACGGCCGAAAACTGTTGTCAAATTAATTAAAATAAAAAACGAGTAATTAATTGATAAAGGTTGTGCAAAGCCCCGCTGCGATGATTGGCTTGAAGCGAAAAGCCTTTGCTTTCTCCCAGTGGCGTAAAGAGGGTCCGTGAATATTAACAAAATATATTTTTTTAATTGTATAATTTAGGGAAATAGCGCTCAATACCACCAGTTTTTTAATTTTAACTAGAAATACCGCATTTTCCCACAAATTTTACAAATATCGCCTATAAATATATATTTGATGTCCACTTATTGCACACATAACAGTTTTTCTGAAATTTAGTTCTCTCTCAGCTCTTTCTTGGCTCCGTCTCTCTCTGCCGCTCAGTTCTCATTCTCTCTTCACTCTGTCTTTCTGTCGCTCAACTCTCACTCTCTCTTCACTCTTTCTTTGTCGCGCGCTACCCTCAGTCTCTCTTGCGCAGCTCTCTCTCTCTCTCTCTCTCTCTCTCTCTCTCTCTCTCTCTCTCTCTCTCTCTCTCGTGTAGCTCCCTCTCTCTCTCTCTCTGACGCAGTGCTCTTCTTCCACCAGAGGTGTCTGTTCATCGAAGCTCAACTCCATCGTTCACTTCCAAAAGGTACTATTCATCGTCATTTTCTTAGGGTTTAGGGGTTTCTCTGAAGTTGGTTTAGGGTTTATGGGTTTCTATGTATAAGATCCCACATCAACCAACGGAGAGGGGGTGATGTGCCTTATATGTGCACACCCGCATCCATCTAGCACGAGGCCTTTTGGGAGCTCACTGGCTTCGGAGTCGTAGGAACTCCGAAGTTAAGCGAGTTGGGGGCCAGAGCAATCCCAGGATGGGTGACCCACTGGGAAGTTGCTCGTGAGCTTCCAGAAACAAAACCGTGAGGGCCAGAGAGGGGGGCCCAAAGCGGACAATATCGTGCTACGGCGGAGCCGATCCCGGGATGTGACAATTTGGTATAGAGCCACTCTGCCGTGTGGTGCGAGTGTGCCGACGAGGACGTCGGGCCCTTAAGGGGGGTGGATTATAAGATCCCACATCAACCAACGGAGAGGGGGTGATGTGCCTTATATGTGCACAACCGCATCCATCTAGCATGAGACCTTTTGGGAGCTCACTGGTTTCGGAGTCGTAGGAACTCCGAAGTTAAGCGAGTTGGGGGCCAGAGCAATCCCAGGATGGGTGACCCACTGGGAAGTGGCTCGTGAGCTTCCAGAAACAAAACCGTGAGGGCCAGAGAGGGGGCCCAAAGCGGACAATATCGTGCTACGGCGGAGCCGATCCCGGGATGTGACACTATGAAATTGGTTAAGGGGTTTCTCTGAAGTTGGTTTAGGGTTTATGGGTTTCTATGAAATTGGTTAAGAGGTTTCTCTTAAATTGGTTTAGGGTTTAGTGATTTCTCTGAAATTGGTTTAAAAGTTCTCTGAAATTGGCTTATTTATTATATTGCCCCTTAAAACTATAGTCAAATCTCACTTTACCCCCTGAAAATTAAAGTGACCCAGAATACCTATTGACCAACGTTTGGTGGTTCACTTTGCCCCCCAACTATTAATTCTGTTAAAATTTTTGTTAAAAACGCTGTTGTGGCACAAATAAGACCCACTCTTTTGTTGAAATATATGTCACCTAAGTGCCACATGTAAAATAAATAAATTTTAAAATTTTAAAATTTTAAAATTTTAACAAATAGAAAAGAAAAAAAAAATTACATGACTTCTCTCTTCTCTCTCCCTCTTTCTCTCTACTTGAGTCTCGACCTTCTCCCCTACCAACAAATAGGTAAACGTTAATGGTAAAGAAAAGCAGCAAAGCACATGCCATTACAGAAATTCTTGTGCTTGAATTTTAATTACTGAAATTCTGTGCTTGAATTTTAAGCAGCAAAGCACACTCCCAAATTGAAAGGCAAACCCATTCAAACATCATACAAATCAAGAGGGATAATACCCAAAACCATTCAAGAAATCAAAACCAAGAGGGCTCGGGCGCTCCTTTTGTTTATAAATTAAATTTTGTTTTTGTTTTATGGTTTAGAAAATATTTGGAGTTTTTGGGTTCTGTTTGGTAGGCAAGAAAATTTCAACAGGAAGTTGAGATTTTGGATGTGGATTTGGTTGGGGAAGGAGTGGTTTTTGAGGATTTTTAGGCGGCGAAGTTGGTTAGATGGAAGGGAGGAGCTGGTGGGGAGGGGGTGGGGCAGTGATGACTACCCCAAGTGGGTTGGTTTGGGGAGGGAGTCAGGTACAGAGAAAGAAAGAGAGGGAGAGAACAGAGAAGGGAAGAGAGAAGTAATGTAATTTAATAATTTTTTTAAAATAAAATATTTTATTATATTTTTCACACGTGACACTTACATGGCATATATTTTAACAAAAGAACGGACCTGTTGTAAATCAGTTGCGAAGCTTCCCCCCCTAGGAAGCTTCCTCTTGTATCATATCAATATGATGGAGCCCAACCAAATGCCCCATTTGTATTCCTACATATACTCCCCCTCCCCTACTTGTAAAATTGACAATCGGAGAATACAATTAGAGGAGAACACAATCTGATAAAACTGATCAAGATCAGTTTTCTCCAATTTCCCTTTCTCTCAATTTCCTCCTCAATTCTCTCTATTTCATAACACGTTATCAGCACGATATTGTCCGCTTTGGGCCCTCCTCTTGCCCTCACGATTTTGTTTCTGGGAGCTCACGAGCAACTTCCCAGTGGGTCACCCATCCTGGGATTGCTCTAGCCCCCAACTCGCTTAACTTCGGAGTTCCTACGAAGCTCTTGTCACAGATGTGGTGCAAAGGGACATTGGGTGCGCACATGTCGTACGCCCAGGCATTTGGCGGATCTCTATCAAGCTTCACTTAAGAACAGGAAAGTGGAGATAAATTACATTGATCATGCTCCGCCAGCCACAGATGGCTCATTAGAAATATCACGTCAGCTAAACAAGAAGCATCTAGATGTTTCTGATTTTGTTACTGAAAGAGGGAATGAAGGTTATGTGTCCGAATTAGATTAAATTCCTTAATATACTACTTGTATTAGCTGAAGTGTTGTTTAAATTTCAATCCAATAAAAGTGGTAATGTTTTCTTCTTTATTAATCCAGCTTATTTTACTTATTTGGTGGCATGGATGCAAATTATGGATGCCCTCAAAACAAAGGCTATGACAGAGATATTTGTCTCGCAGACAGCGCAACTACTCATACGATCTTTCAAGATCGGAAGTATTTCTCAAAATTAATGCTTACAAAAGCAAAGGTAACAACCATATCAGGTCCTGCAGATCTGATTGAAGGTTCAGGAATAGCCCAAATTATGTTACCGAATGGAACAATACTGTCCATTCCAGATGCTTTGTATTCACCTAACTCCAGAAGGAATCTGTTGAGTTTCAAAGATATACGTCTGAATTGGCTTGGGTACCCAAAAGCAAAGAAATGCTTATAATCGATGCATGCGCATGCACATGAGAATGGTGGGATCATGAATTGATGAATGACAATTTTTGGTTTTGGAGTAGCTACTCAAATCATCAATGGGCTGTGTTGATTGGAACCACGTTCAATTATTAAATGTCGACAATATTATTGGCCAAAATGGAACGAGGTAATTCCATTATAAATGAGAATGAACGTGAAAGAACAAACCCACAGTACGAACCCCAAAAAGATGTTAATACTGAAATTTATACTTGGGTGTTCGGCATAAAAGGGAATATACCTACTTTGTATGACACAATGTTTCTGGCAGAAACAATGAATGTTGAGTTTTCTCCATATTTACAGATTCAATTGTGCCCCCCCTTATTTCACAATTACGGAGACCAACATATTATCTTTAAGGGTTATTAAATGCACGGAGCATATCGCCAAAAGCGATTCCCTAAAGATGTATAAATAGCTGGGTTAAAGCTATATAATGTGTCATAAAGTTTAATCCATCTTGGTGCACAAAATTTGTACTCAATATTAATATGCATAAATTACCTCAGTGAGTACATTGATGTGATTGCAACACATTAAAGATTCTGCAGAATTCACGAAATATTTGTCTCGACTTAAGGATCGAGCATTGTGCCAACGAGATTCTTGCTTATACTAAGAAAGTATTGAAGCATTTTTATGAGGATTATCCGTTGGTCCTTAAATATTTTTCCGGAAGTATACTAGACCAGATAGAGCTCAGCTCCACACTGTACTCTTTTTCCCTCATCCAGGTTTTTATCCCATTGGGTTTTTCCTGGTAAGGTTTTAACGAGGCAGTGTCGCTCCAGGGTTTAGGGTATACTATGAAAAATTTTATGGTCGCTTACTGGACAAAAGCTAGTCCTAAATTTTTCAGGGGGAGATATTCCTCAGGGGGAGCATGGTTTTAATAAAGACCTCCATACACTGTACTCTTTTTCCTTCATCCAGGTTTTTATCCCACTGGGTTTTTCCTGGTAAGGTTTTAATGAGGCAGTGTCGCTCAAAGATTGACTCACAGAAGCAGTGTCAACTACGATATTCAGAAAGATGATCAACAGTATGACTTAAAGATATTTTGCCAAGCATCAGGGGGAGCGCACCATCAATAAAGATCTTCAAACACCGTACTCTTTTTCCTTCGTCCGGGTTTTTATCCCACTGGGTTTTTCCTGGCAAGGTTTTAACGAGGCAGTGTCGCACGCGCGCCAATATACTTAGAATTTTATGTTACACATTATTATGTACTCTTTTTCCCTTTGACCAGTTTTTTTGTCCCACTGGGTTTTTACTGGCAAGGTTTTTAACGAGGCATATTCCGTATCATTTGTGGTCTCCAAGGGGGAGTGTTGTAAATCAGTTGCGAAGCTTCCCCCCCTAGGAAGCTTCCTCTTGTATCATATCAGTATGATGGAGCCCAACCAAATGCCCCCTTTGTATTCCTACATATACTCCCCCTCCCCTACTTGTAAAATTGACAATCGGAGAATACAATTAGAGGAGAACACAATCTGATAAAACTGATCAAGATCAGTTTTCTCCAATTTCCCTTTCTCTCAATTTCCTCCTCAATTCTCTCTATTTCATAACAGGACCCTATTTGTGTCACATCAGCATTTTTAACAAAATTTTTGACAGAGTTAACAATGGGAGGCAAAGTGAGCCTCAAAATCTTGGTCAAGGGGGTACTCTGGGTCACTTTAACTTTCAAGAGATAAAGTGAGATTTGATTATAGTTTCAGGAGGTACTACAGTAAATAAGCCTAAAAAAAATCAAATATCATATAGGATTAGGAAATTGAAAACACAAGGAGCCCTATTTCATTGTTTCTCTTGTTAAAGGATATTTTTTTTCAAAAAGTGAAGTCTCGGGTAGTAAAGGCTTTTCTTGGTTTCCACCAAAGTTGATGGTGATTGAATGCCTCCCAACTCTATCTTGAATTGGTTCTCCAAATCTCTAAAGAAAGTTACTACAAAGTTTCTTCACCAACAAGAGCTTCAGAAGAAGATGATGTACCTTAGTGAGATGATTATGCTAGCAATCTCTCACCAAGAAGACCGGTTTTTGCAACGGTTGAATGGGAAAGCTAGAGCAGAGCTTATGTAACACCTCGATTCAATTTTAACCATTTATTAAATCTATTTAATATTTAATTGTGAAATTATAATTTTATCCTCGGAGTAAAGTCACGATGGTCACTTTTCGATCCATAAGGATATTGGGGATTTAAGTGGCACCGTTGCGTAGAGCGCATCGATACGAGTTTGTAGACACGTAGTAGGCCTAAATGGAAAAAAACTTAGTGATAAATCGTGTTACCCATAAGTCAGGAACATAAATTAAAAGACTACTTATAAGTTAGGAACATATATTAAAAGACTACATATAAGTTAGATACGAAAATAGACAAATAAAAAATGTATGTTACCTATAAATAAAAAATTACATAAAATACTATTATACATTATCGAAAATATGAAACACACACACACACACACACACACACACACACACACATATACCTATGCAATAGGCAATAGAATAATATACCTACACCATAGGATAATATATCCACAAGAGTATGTAATATACATCTACCATATGGTGAACAAAAATAAAAATTGTTACCAATAACTCATGTGCTAAACGATGTGCTACTGTATTTGCTTCCCTAAAACACTTGAACAATCAGTAATTCCATCGCCTGAAGGCAAGAGAAGCATCATAAATGGCTAATTATTATCACATAAAGTACTATTATCCGATTCAAAGCATAAAGGGCAACATTGGAACAAAAAATGATTGAAAAATAAATAAATTATATTACATCATAAAATATTTAAAAACGAATGTGATTCTATGTGGCACAAAAGTCAAAGAACTTGTATCAAAGTCACCAAATCCAAATATTAAACCCAACTTCTCAATGGAAATTTGAATCTATATCAAATTTTCTATTAACTAATCTTAATTTTGGCTCCAAAATACACAAAATAAGTTGTTTTTAACATTAAATTTGCCATCAGGGATTTGACCGCAAATATATTTAACATCAACAAGATACCCCTCCAGTACAACTGCCAGTGAATCTCTCTTCTATGAGAATTTTTTTAAACAATGACCAATGAATCCACCAAACAAGTTTATTTCTTTTCGATGGAAGTTTTATTTTCCCAGAATGTACGTTACGGTAATATGTGGAAGTATCATCATAATTTCATAGAGTCATTTGGTATGAATGCTAGATTACACTACATGAAAATGAAAACGGCTCTTCTGCTCATAAATGAAATGTTCCAAATGTTCCTATAAATTGTTTCTCCCATTGGACTATTTGTATCTATATGCATTAGGATCCCAATTTTCTTTAATCTCTCAGTTCGAGAAATAAAAATTAGAGGAGAAGCGATCCTTGACATCAACAAGATGCTCATCTTTAAGATATTTTCCATTCAGAGTCTGCATAGCCATGACTTGCTGAATAAGTCTTCACATTGTTGTGTCCAACAAAGCCTGGCTCATCAGACTTGATTTCTTTAACCCCACTACCCATTGCTTTGGTCTCAGAAAATTCCCAAAACATAGTCCAACAACTCAAGTTTAATGCAAATGTTAGGTCTACAGCTACATGTTACAATGTATATATCTATAATGTACCATGTGTTATAGTGAAATCTACTGAACGCGATCATGGGAAAGGGATTTAATAAACCCGTCTAAGCTGATGACGTTCTTTCTCTTTAAAAACTGGGAGTACCAGTGAGCAGAGAGTTTGGGTTGTCTTCTTAAATCGGGGTCATCCAAATCGATGTAGTAGAGGCCGTAGCCCGATTCATAGCCGTCCAACAGCTCAAGGGAATCCAAGAAGGACCATATAAAATAGCCTCTGACGTTGATCCATTCCTTCCAAAGTAAATATTTCATAGCATCATCCATTAGTAATTTAAAAACAGGTATTATATCTTTCCGCATCTCATAAGCACCTTTATTTGGACTTGGCCAGTTAGCCTTTACAAAATGGAGAGAACATGATAAATCATATAACCGTCGGCTTAAATTATAATCGACAGAAAATAGGTATACCTTACAGCTTCAAGCAAAATTTTGGATGTGTCCGTCCAAATATTTCACCCTTGGCCAATCCTCTAATGATGAATTGCGTCGAGTTCGTTGACCTAAAATATATTGGATGCCAGACTTTTTTCAGTAAAATTTCACCATTTTGAAGAATTTATTTGTTTTGTCTTTTTGCTGCGTTATGTTTTCTCACATTATATATGTCTTCATATAAATGCACTCTAGCAGTACTTTGATTAAAATTCACTATTTAAGAGGGAGAGAGAGAGAGAGAGAAAGAGGGAGAGAGAGAGAGACCATTTTCTTGGATATATATTGGAGGATTTCCATAGTTTTGCTTGACATATTCCAGCACTTGTTGCAGGCCCCAGGGAGTTACCGGAAACTAAAGTCGAAGAAATCGATCAGTAATAAAGCTCTGAAATTAACCCCATAAGCAGTGAATTGATTACGTTCAAGCTTCTACCTCAAATGTTGTATCATTTTGTAGACCTGCACGTGAAATTAAAGAAAGTTTGAAAACTATCACATGAACAATGCACAAATATTCCTTGCACATGAGCAATGAACAACGCACAAACAGCCATCACAAACACAAAAAATGAACATTGTGATTTCGAAATATCTTCATAGAGGCTAATTTTGTTTATGATATGCTTTTCAGCATATTTCGGTCATTCATATCATATTTGGGACTACACACTCCTTGCCTTTGCAGTGGAAGGAAAAGCTCTTATCTAGAGCTGGTAAAGAGATCTTGATTAAAGCTGTGTTGCAGGCTATGCCCACCTATTCGATGAGCTGCTTTCGGATGCCTAAGGGAATGTGTAAGGAGCTTCATGGCATGATGGCTAAATTTTGGTAGTCTAAGAGTAAGAATATGTGAGGTATTCGTTGGACTAAGGGGGAAACATTATGTGTGAGCAAGCAGATTGGAGGATTGGGATTTAGAGACCTTGAGGGTTTTAATCAAGCTCTCCTTGCAAAACAAAGTTGGATATTATTTTTTAATTGTAATTCCTTCACAACGAGAATTTTTAAGGCATGATATTTTCCGCATTGTAATTTTCTAGATGGGAGGGGCATCGACCCTCACTTATTAGGAGTTCGTTGATATGGGGTAAGGATTTGTTGAAGGCGGGTTTGCTGTGGAGAGTGGGAAATGGTGAAGATATATAGGTTTATCAGGATCATTGGGTGCCTTTACCAATGAATTTCAAGATTATCTGAACGCCACAATTTGATGCTTCTATGAAAGTATGTGAGTTGTTTACTACAGCAGGACTATGGGACGAGGAGTTACTAAAAGCTAATTTTTGGGAACAGGAAGTGGAGGCTATCCTCCAAATTCAATTGGCTTCAAATAATAGAGAGGATAAATTAATTTGATACTATGATCGAAGCGGTAAATACTCAATTAGAAGTGGTAATGGCATGGAAGGGTCCTCGGTACAAGATGAAAAATTGTCATGGAAAAAATTGTGGAGTTTGCAGGTGCCTAATAAGATCATATTCTTTCTATGGAGATGAATATGGGGGTTTTTGCCTAGCAGACAAAACCTTTACCATAGGAAGATCTTGAATTCTCCAATATGTCCACGTTGTGGGAAGAAAATGGAGTCAGTTATTCATGCAATATGGGCTTGTAATGAAGTGAAGACAATATGGTCTTTTTCACATTGGAGTGCAAGTCGACATGAGTGGAGAATCTGGTGGAAGATATCAAAGAGATGCGGGGGTGGTTTTAGATCTTTCTCATGCAACTGGCAACGACGAGATGGTAACAAGGTTGCTCATGTGCTAGCTCAATATGGGACTAGGAACGCTGGTTTTTCCACATAGATTGAGGAGGAGCCATTATGGCCGATTTCTTTGCTTTTTGCAGATTTAAAAGCCAATGGCTTATTTTGTGTACGAAGGCAAGTGGGAGGCGCTCTTTTTCCTTTAGCGGATTTTCCTCTTTTTTTGGGGGTTTTTTTTATGCTAAAGGTTTTTTAATAGAGGCCCAAGCTTGCACATCTTTTTGCCTTCTTTTCCGTGTATTATGTTGTTTGGTTATTGAATAAAATTCCTTTCATAAAAAAAAAAAAAAAACTTATATAATATCTCAACTGGTGGATACATGCATTAGACATGACATTGAAATATTAATAATGCATATGCACATTATCGACATGGTATCAAGGAGATAAAGAAGCTAAGGGTGGCAGAGGAGGCCTTGGCCGAAGCCAATGAAAGCGGAGGAGGTCACTGCTGCTCATACCAAGGCGGTGAAGGAGTACAAGGCTTCGGATGAGTTCAAGAACCTTGTACTTGATGGGATGGTGGAGAAGCAATTTGGCTGGGATAAGCTTGTGGTGAGGTTCAATCCTATAGTAGAGATAAACTTTGACACCAACAGCATTCCACCTCCCATCCCTCCTAGCAACAATGGATGTTTGCTTCCCCATCATTTGCTGATACAGCTATTTCGCCCAATCATGAAGTTGATGCTAGTGTCGAAGATAGAGGTGGCAATGAAACCAAAGACATCGAGCAGATTGCTGAAAAGGTCCAGGGCATGGATGCCGAAGCCAGAGGGCTTGTATGTTTTGTTTGCGTATGTAACATGTAATTTGTTTAAACAGTTTGAGAGTGCCGATAGTACTCATTTTTGTATAGATGTGTTGCCCTGCCATAAGGCGGAGTTATTTTGGTATAAATTGTCGTATAGTTTAACAAATGTCTTGTTTAAATGACAATCGTACGTGTGTGCCGAAGGCAGTTGTATTAGTAGAAGTGAGTCAAGGTCAGGTGGTTCATTAAGTAAATACCAAAAAGCATAAGTATATAAGAAGCTTGTTAAAGTGTAAAACATAAGTGTCGAAGGTAAGATCCTTTTAGTGTTTATTTGTAATAATACTTAAGGTAATCAGCATTCCATGGGTGAGGTAGGGGCTTGCCATTAGAACCACGAAGCTGGTAAGTGCCGGGGCAGCAGACATTAATGAGTTCATAGGGTTCTTCCCAAGTTGGGTCGAGGGTACCTTCGGCAGAGTTCTTAGATGCCAATGAAACGTTGCGCATGACCTAATCTCCAGGTTTGAAGGCACAAGGCTTCACATGAGAGTCGTAGTACTTGGCCACGCACTACTTGTAAGCGAAGTTATGCATGTTGGCTTGGTTATGTAACTTGTCAATAAGGTCCAGGTTGAGAGGCAACTACTTGTCATTGGCTTCGGCGTCATATGCTGACATTCAATAGGAAACCCGGCCAATTTCTACTGGGACTACCGCCTTAGTGCCAAAGGAAAAAGAGAAGGGTGTTTCTACAATAGAAGTGTGACAAGTTGTTCAGTACGACCATAAGACCTCTAGGAGCAATTTAGGCCAACAACCTTTGACTTTGTCAAGCTTTGTCTTCAAAGTCTTCTTGATGATCTTGTTAATTGCTTCGACCTGTCCTTTAGATTGGGGATGGGCAGGAGAGGCGAAGCAAAGGTGGATCTTGAGGTTTGAGCAGAATTGGCATTATTGAATTGCTTACTGTTGTCCGTGATGATTGCCTAGGGTATACCAAAGCGACAAATGATATTTTGTCAAACGAAGTTTTTGACAGGATCTGCTATGATGGTAGCTAGGGCTTCAACTCCATCCCACTTGGTAAAATAGTGTACGGCAACGGCGTACTTGACCTGGCCCTTTCCCTCTGGCATAAGTCCAATGAGGTCGAGTCCCCACTGTGTGAATGATCATGTCATTGGTGTTAACGGTTCAGCAGGGAGTTGAGGGATGGCAAACCTTTGGCATTTGTCGCATTTCTGGGTGAAGACCTGGGCATCAGTATGTACAGTAGGCCAAAAATATCTCTGCCTAATGACCTTATGGGCGAGAGATCGAGCACCAGAATTGTTGCTACAGATGCCCTCATGGATCTCCCGAAGGAGATAGTTGCCTTCTTCTAGTGTGAGGCACCAAAGGTTGAAGAGGCTGAAACCGTGATTGTATAATGCGCCATTAATAATTAGGTATCAGGCTGAAAGGTATCGAATGCGATGTTCTTCAGCAAGGTCGCATGCAATGTTTAATTCTGTAGGAATTGGAATGTGGGATCCATCTATGTTGCATTGTGGTTAATGGTGCAGATGGCAGCCTTTTGTGTGCTGGGTGCCCCTAGTAATTCAACGTGGGTCTTACAACCGAGGCTTTGGTCCACGGACAAAGCCAACCTTGTCAAGACATCAGTGTGGCTGTTTTTAGAGCGTGGGATCTTGTTGATGTGATAAACATTGAAGGTTTACAGCAACTGGTGGGCATACTGGAGGTATGTTGTCATGGAGGTGTCTTTGGCAAGGAAGTCATGATTGATTTGATGAACAACCAGCTAAAAATCGCTGAATATCTGAATCTATCTAGCTCCCATGTCTTTGGCTAGCTAAAGACTGGCTAATAATGCTTCATATTCAGCCACGTTGTTGGTGGTCTGAAAGTTGAAGGGCGTACTCCAGAACCACCTTATCTGGAGAAGTGAGGACCAAGCCTCTCCCACAAGCTTGGGAGTTGGAAGATCCATTGACATGAAGGGTCCATAATGGCTCATTGAGGTCAAAGTTGCGTGCAACAACAAGATGGACGAGATTCGGGGTTGGCATAGGTTCGGCAATATTAGCGGTGGTCCTAGACATAGAAAATCACTATATAATATACACATATATATAAGCAAAAACTTACTCATAATCTTTATTCCCGAGTCTGCAATAAAGTCTCTCTTTTCCTTCTTTAAGACGCTAGAGTAGTCCTTGGCGTATAATGTGTTATAATAATTAATTCCCAGGAAGTCACATGAACCCTTCACACTTTCGGACTCCAAACTAGTAAAGGCAGGAAGTCTAGAGCCTGCGTTCTTTTTCATTACATCAGGGTAATCTCCAAACACCAAGGGATTCAAAATCCTACGGCACAAAACAGATACACGATAATTACACTTTGGATGATATTGCATTTGAAGACAACTAATAAATTATCAATATTCATTGATGGATCCTTTAAATAAACTTATTTGAGGAACACCTTTGTAGGGCCCGTTCCACATTGTATATATATAGAGTCCCGCACAGTTAACACTATTTGAGGAACATCATGTTAGGCCCCATTTCACATTATATTTCAAACAAGCATGTATGTAGATTAGAAGATAACTGTTACATAGAGAGAGAGAGAGAGAGAGAGAGAGAGAGAGAGAGAGAGAGAGGTGGGATTCCACAATTCCACAGTTTCAGACTTACCAACCAGAATCAAAGTCGAGGGCTCTTTGGGCCGCAAGTTCATCTTCAATGGTTTTTGTTAGAGGAACAAACCAATAGGCAAATACATTGATTCCTACAAATCCATGTTGCTTGTCCTGCATCCCAAAAATTTCACTACATTGATCAACCTTTATTTTTTTGTGAGAAGTCCGCTTTTATTAGGCGCCTTAATGTTACTAGTAGTAGTAGTCTTTGTTTTATTAGGCCTCTGGTATCTTTCACTTTCTTTATCTTTTAGTTTAGTCTTTGTTTTATTGTCTGCTTTTTGCAGAGTAGAGGTACAAAAAGAATTGCAAAAGTAGTTGGGAAGTCTTCTCTGCTATTTGTCTCTTGATCTTCCCTTCAATTTATGTTTTTGTTTTTTTGGCTTCTGACTATAGTCTTACTTGTAAAGGTTTGATGTTCTTAAATTAAAATCGAAAGGCCTAAGTGACAGTAGCAGTGGAACTTTTGTATAACCGTTGGATTTCAGGACATAAAACATTTGAGGATTGTATTCTTAACTATCACAAAGATAAAAGGTTTTATAATTACCTGGTACTTTTTCTTGTACAATCTAGCTGCCGATGCATGAGATAGCAATAGATGATGAACTGCAATGTATGGCTCTACTGAGGAGTTACCCCTAGAACAATTCACACCAAATGGAGCTGAACACCGTTGTGGCGGAAGAAATCCAATATCATAACCCCCAAGTGAAAAAACATTAGGTTCATTCATGGTAGTCCAATACAGAACTCTGTCGCCAAAAGTTTTGAAGCATACATCTGCATATGCTGTGAAGTCTTTTCTGCAGCCATAAAATTGTTTAATCACATTCGTTTTGTTTCGTCTTGATGCATTAAATTTACAAACAAAAGGTAAGAAACTATACACAATCTCTCGACCAACCCATCCTCCATACTCGTCTTCAAGTGCTTGTGGGAGATCACTGTGGTGTAAAGTAACATGCGGCTGAATTCCCGCTTGAAATAAAGAATACTAAGATCAGTGATTTGGAAGTGGCATTTTTGTTTTTAAATCCCAAGGAAATTGTAAAATTAATGTAGATAGTAACCATTGCTGATTAGTTCATCAATAAGATTGTTATAATATTGTACACCCTTCGGATTCACAGGTCCTTTTCCATCTGAAAGAAAAAGAAAATGAAAATTTAATACTAAAGTGCGACAAGAATAAAAGAACCCTAAGAACCGGAAATCGCTTCTTGTAAGTTTAAAATGAGTATCAATTGATGATCATACTTGGGATAAGTCTTGACCATGAGATTGAAAATCTATACGCCTCTAAACCCGTATCCGCCATTAGTTTGACATCTTCCTGCAATTGTTTGAAAGAACTTGATCATGTGATGTGTATTAGTTAGCATCAATGCCTTTTTGATTAGCTGTTTTGGTAATGAATCTTGTGATTGCATAGGATGATATGGTTTCGTGCAAAAAGAAAAGAAGAAAAACAGTGGACTAGTAAATGAAAGGATTGCCAACAAAAACTAAATTCAATTTCATTAGTTATATACCTTGTATTTGTGATACTCATCACACGCTACATCTCCAGTGGCTCCATCAAAATTCCCTGAAAATTTCAGTTAAGAAATATCACTTGGCTTGCAAACTGAGAAAATTATGTACGCGAGCTAAAAAAGCTAGCAAACCGGCATGAGCAAATGTGTCCAAGATGCTTGGGGTCCTCCCATCTTCGTCTGCAGCACCTTCCACCTTTTTTCATGTAGATTTTTGAACCAACCCAACCCCATTACTTGATCAGCTTCTTCTCTTGATCTTGTTTCAATTGATAAAAAAAAATAAAAATTAAAGAAAATTAAGAAAATTCACCTGATAAGCAGAGGAGGAAGCACCAAAAACAAAGCCCGGTGGGAAGTCATCTCTGGTAAAGTTGTCTGTGCCTGAAGAAAATTTTATGAGAAGAAAACACAGCAGTAGTGAAACTTTCAACATTAATTCCAACTGCCAAACTCACTGCTTATTGCTTAAGCCAAGTTCAACTTATTAGTAGGATACGGAATATCTTTCGAGAAAACTAGAAGGCAAACTTACACTTACAAAAAGAGATTTGAGTGGCCACCCTTTACCTCTATCCTTACTTCAGTTGACGACCATAACGTTCCACGTCGGTCATAACGCTCCACGTCGATATTCCAGTAAACTCTAAATCTGCTTTTTGTTTTTGTTTTTTCTTGGAATGTCACGAGACTCCAATTTTTTACTTTTTCTCCCAAATCTTGTTCCTCGACAGTCCTCGTCTCCATTTTAGAATTTGTTGGCTTTTTAAGTGTGAACTAACTACGTTGGTTGGCTTTTATTGAAATTATTTAATGACAAATGAGACAAATTGTTCCCGTTGGTGGAAGTTTGAAAGTAAATTATTCCACATTGGAGGAAACAAATAGTTCTATGCTTTGGAGAATTCTACTAACTTTCTCTCTAACCTTCTTTTTTGGACCTTCTCCCTTCTTCTAATGACATGTGTCATTTTCTCTACCCTTAAAACAATGACATTAATGCCTTAGACAATATATCTTTTGTTCATAAATTTACCCTTATTAAATGTATTAACTTTATATTTCCTTCAATTTACAACTTAACTTAAACAATCAAATTTAAAAAAAATAAACACTAAAAGTTCAATCAAATAAATATTTGAAAATAAAAACGAATTATACTTCCCTAAAACAAAACTTGTTTTTTTTTTCCAAAAATAAGTTTTTCAATAAAACTGCTAAAATTTATGGAATAAAAAAATTAATAAATATTTTTTTAAATTAATGAACATTCTAATTGATTGAAAAAGTTAAAAGATAAAAAGAAACTAAAAAAAAAAAATCCCAAACCCATTACACCATCTCTCTCTCTCTCTCTCTCACACACACACACACACCCAAAACCCAGTCCCCTCCCTTGGCCAAAACAAAGCCCCCATCCTTACCCAATCATCATCATTTCTCTCCAATCCAAAACTCCACCATGCATTGTGCTTCTCACTCTCTCTCCTCCTTCCATTCCATACCTAAAAACCCATCTCCCCTCCACTCACCAAAAAAAGAGTAAACAGAAATTTTTTATTTTAAACAAAACTAACGTTAATTTGGTGGAAGATGTTAAAATTCTCTCTTAATTTTTTAACAAAGTGGAAACAAAAATTAGTTTGTCCAATGTATTTAATAAGGGTAAATTTGGGAAACAAAAGATGCATTGTCAAATGTATTAATGACATTGTTCTAAGTGTATATAAAGTAACACATGTCATGAAGAGAAGGGAGAAGGTCCAAAAGAGAAGGTTAGAGAGAATGTTGCTAGCATTAAGGTTAGAGAGAATGTTGCTAGCATTCCCCTTATCCTTTATAAGTGTGATACTTTTACACCAATTAAAAAAGATTGGTGGGTTGATGGGTTGATGGGCTTGATAGTGAAGGCTATACATTGTTAGTTTGATTAATAATATTAAATTAATCAAGACTTGGGCTTTGGGCTCTCTGGAAAAACTAATAAAGACACTTAATCTGAAAATAAATTTTATTTTGAATAATATTACTCTTACCACATTTGTACACCACATTTTTATACCATCTTATGTGGCAGCTGAGGTGGACAGCCACATCAATTAAAATTATTTAATATTTTCTTTTCTTTTATGATTTATTTCAATATTTGTTTTTCTAATTGCCTTAACTAAAATACACTTAATTGATTTAATTGATGTGACATATAATATGGGCATGCCACATCATGTGGTATAGAAATGTGAGATAAAATTGTGGTAAGTGTAGCATTACTCTTTTATTTTTGTTCACCCGTTTTATGTTCGTTCCTGTGATGGTAGGGTAAAGTTCCCAATTGCCTTGAAAACCATTGACTGGTCAACAAGTCAACTTTCTTTGGTGTGCGAGTGTGCCACTGCTAGCAATGAGGATTCTAGTAGACTTCTTAAAAATAGATTACTTGTGCCCCAAGTTACTGATTTCTAAACAAGCGATTGTGAATTTGGGTGAGGAATATCTCTCAAGTAAGTTCTTTTCTTGCCTCAGACTGGTGAGGACTTTCACAATTTTTCACAGTACAAAACTGGTAGTTCTTGCCAGAATAAATGATAAGATAACGAACAGTTTTTTTAGGCAGAGTTGCCTTTACAAAACTCAAAAGGGAAGACCAACTCTAAAAAGACAAAAAGAGAGCCGGATTTCAATTTCTGCCTGGATAAATGCTTCTGATCCTGGCTGAATTGGATATATCTGTGCTGGATTGGACCATCAACACTTTCAACTGTCAAGTTTCAGCTGTAAATCGATACCAATGTTCGAGTTTGGCAGGGCTTTAATCTATTTCAAGCCCTGGAAGGCTTTTTGAATGGGCAGAATTGGAACCTCTTTAGTCTGGAAAGGGCAGAAGTGGCTAGTCTTGATGATTACTGAGTTGGAACTGCACTGTAGTACCTATTCTGCTTGATCAGGGCTCTCTATAAATTTGTTGAGGTTTTCATATTTGTAAAACCCAAACTCTGCTTGATTTGGCTTATGCTGGACCAAATTTGTAACGAGAGAAATCTCGTTTTGAATGATTTATTTCTCTAAGTCTGAACTAGAGTTGGAAATTTTGATTTGTAGCTGGCTTCTTTTTTGTGGCTCAATGAGCTTTTGGTTGCTTCAGTATTTTTGAAGGTTTTTGGGATCAAGTGATCATTTTGAGTTTTTGCTTTTGATTGATTTTTTTGGTTGTTCTCGATATGTTCACCTCCTCTCATATTTATAGAAAATGCGGGAGTGGGGCTTCTAATCTTTTAATAATGGGCGGCAAATGTTTCAAAAACGAGTTCTTTTATTTTAAATGCAAAGAAAAAGGGAAGTTATCTGTTTTGGCAAAGAAGAACCATCAGTAGTCAGTTTTCATGGAGGTGTTTTCCTTGCTTTTCTGAAAGAAAAACTAACTCTTCTTTGTTCTCTGTTTGATCTTGGTAAGGAGAAAGAACACAATCTGACGTGATGGTCAGTTTGCTTTAGTAGTCTAAAAGGTATTTTTGGAATTAGACGACATGGAAGCACAATGTCCTGCCCTAAACCAAGAACGCAAAAACCAAAAAACATATTGGATATCCATCTTTACTTGTTTATTTTACTAGAATTTTTCAAGGACACAGACAGAATTTCTAGGGGGAGTAAAAACATGCATCTTTCTTTACACTCCATCGGTATTTAACAATGTATATATAGTGAAATCTACTGAATGCGATCATGGGAAATGGATTTAATAAACCCATCTAAGCTGATGACGTTCTTTCTCTTTAAAAACTGGGAGTACCAGTGAGCAGAGAGTTTGGGTTGTCTTCTTAAATCGGGGTCATCCAAATCGATGTAGTAGAGGCCGTAGCTCGATTCATAGCCGTCCAACAGCTCAAGGGAATCCAAGAAGGACCATATAAAATAGCCTCTGACGTTTGATCCATTCCTTCCAAAGTAAATATTTCATAGCATCCATTAGTAATTTAAACACAGGTATTATATCTTTCCGCATCTCATAAACACCTTTATTTGGACTTGGCCAATTATCCTTTACAAAATGGAGAGAACATCATAAATCATATAACCGTCGGCTTAAATTATAATCGACAGAAAATAGGTATACCTTACAGCTTCAAGCAAATTTTGGATGTGTCCGTCCAAATATTTCACCCTTGGCCAATCCTCTAATGATGAATTGCGTCGAGTTCGTTGACCTAAAATATATTGGATGCCAGACTTTTTTCATTAAAATTTCATCATTTTGAAGAGTTTAGTTGTTTTGTCTTTTTGCTGCGTTATGTTTTCTCACATTATATATGTCTTCATATAAATGCACTCTAGCAGTACTTTGATTAAAATTCACTATTTAGGGGAGAGAGAGAGAGAGAGAGAGAGAGAGAGAGAGAGAGAGACCATTTTCTTGGATATATATTGGAGGATTTCCATAGTTTTGCTTGACATATTCCAGTAGTCGTTGCAGGCCCCAGGGAGTTATTGGAAACTGAAGTCAAAGAAATCGATCAGTAATAAGGCTCTGAAATTAACCCCATAAGCAGTGAATTGATTACGTTCAAGCTTCTACCTCAAATGTTGTATCATTTTGTAGACCTGCATGTGAAATTAAAGAAAGTTTGAAAGCTATCACATGAACAATGCACAAATATTCCTTGCACATGAGCAATGAACAAAAAGAAGAAATGAACAATGCACAAACAACCATCACAAACACAACAAATGAACATTGTGATTTCGAATGATCTTCATAGAGGCTAATTTTGTTTATGATATACTTTTCAGCATATTTCGGTCATTCATATCATATTTGGGACTACACACTCCTTGCCTTTGCAGTGTCTGCTTGAAGTGCTCAGTTTTCTAGGTTTGCGTTGTACTTTTATTTTTAGTAAAAAGGGAAAAGGAAAAGAAAAGGCCATCAGCATGGTACAGAAAATTCACAAATTTGAACAAAAAAAGGCATCTGTATACATACTACATCAGTTTTCTCCCTACACAACATGCATCCTTTAAAGAAAGGACATCCCAGTAAAATATTTCTAACATAATCTCTCTTTATTTTTTCATATCAACGCTACTGGCACATTGTAGGGGACAAGGTGTCATGCAAGCAATGACGTTGAGATTGGTTTTGATTCAGAGTGGGTAAAACGGATAATGGACTACTTAACAACAGTCACTTTTTCGGTGCTCTGGAAAGGCAATCCATTCGGGCATGTTATTCCTCAGAGAGGGTTAAGACAAGGGTACCCCCTTTCACCATACCTATTTTTAATGTGTGCTGAAGGCTTTTCAAGGATGTTGCAGGATGCTGAAAGGATAGGGAGTTTGCTTGGGATTTGAATTGCTAATGGAGCTCCATCAGTTAAGTCATTTATTCTTTGCAGATGATAACATTCTCTTTTTGGATGCAACCAAAGAGTCATGTGAAAACAGTGAATAATATATTTCAAGTGTATGAGGAGACTTCCGGGCAGAAGATCAACTTCACAAAGTCGGCTTTAACTTTGAGCCCAAATGCTACTGCTGTTGAAAAACAAAGTCTTGGATTTGCTGGAAATTCCGTTGGTGTCTTGCCATGAAAAATATTTAGGTTTGCCTATCGTGACGGCCAGGGGAAGAAAGCAAATTTTAGAGATTGTCAAAGATCGAATTAGAAGACGAATTAGTCGGTGGAAGGAAAAGCTCTTATCTAGAGCTGGTAAAGAGATCTTGATTAAAGCTGTGTTGCAGGCTATGCCCACCTACTCGATGAGCTGCTTTCGGATGCCTAAGGGAAAGTGTAAGGAGCTTCATGGCATGATGGCTAAATTTTGGTAGTCTAAGAGTAAGAATATGTGAGGTATTCATTGGACTAAGGGGGAAACATTATGTGTGAGCAAGCAGATTGGAGGATTGGGATTTAGAGACCTTGAGGCTTTTAATCAAGCTCTCCTTGCAAAACAAAGTTGGATATTATTTTTTAATTGTAATTCCTTCACAATGAGAATTTTTAAGGCATGATATTTTCCGCATTGTAATTTTCTAGATGGGAGGGGCATCGACCCTCACTTATTAGGAGTTCGTTGATATGGGGTAAGGATTTGTTGAAGGCGGGTTTGCTGTGGAGAGTGGGAAATGGTGAAGATATATAGGTTTATCAGGATCATTAATTGGGTGCCTTTACCAATGAATTTCAAGATTATCTGAACGCCACAATTTGATGCTTCTATGAAAGTATGTGAGTTGTTTACTACAGCAGGACTATGGGACGAGGAGTTACTAACAGCTAATTTTTGGGAACAGGAAGGGGAGGCTATCCTCCAAATTCCATTGGCTTCAAATAATAGAGAGGATAAATTAATTTGGTACTATGATCGAAGCGGTAAATACTCAATTAGAAGTGGTTATATGGTTGCATGCATGAAGAAACAGTGGGAAAATAGCATGGAAGGGTCCTCGGTACAAGATGAAAAATTGTTATGGAAAAAGTTGTGGAGTTTGCAGGTGCCTAATAAGATCATATTCTTTCTATGGAGATGAATATGGGGGTTTTTGCCTAGCAGACAAAACCTTTACCATAGGAAGATCTTGAATTCTCCAATATGTCCACGTTGTGGGAAGAAAATGGAGTCAGTTATTCATGCAATATGGGCTTGTAATGAAGTGAAGACAATATGGTCTTTTTCACATTGGAGTGGAGAATCTGGTGGAAGATATCAAAGAGATGCGGGGGTGGTTTTAGATCTTTCTCATGCAACTGGCAACGACGAGATGGCAATAGGGTTGCTCATGTGCTAGCTCAATATGGGACTAGGAACGCTGGTTTTTCCACATAGATTGAGGAGGAGCCATTATGGCTGATTTCTTTGCTTTTTGCAAATTTAAAAGCCAATGGCTTATTTTGTGTACGATGGCAAGTGGAAGGCGCTCTTTTTCCTTTAGCGGATTTTCCTCTTTTTTTGGGGGTTTTTTTATGCTAAAGGTTTTTTTATAGAGGCCCAAGCATGCAAATCTTTTTGCCTTCTTTTCCGTGTATTATGTTGTTTGGTTATTGAATAAAATTCCTTTCATAAAAAAAAAAAAAAAAAACTTATATAATATCTCAACTGGTGGATACATGCATTAGACATGACATTGAAATATTCATAATGCATATGCACATTATCGACATGGTATCAAGGAGACAAAGAAGCTAAGGGTGGCAGAGGAGGCCTTGGCCGAAGCCAACGAAAGTGGAGGAGGTCACTGCTGCTCATACCAAGGCAGTGAAGGAGTACAAGGCTTCGGATGAGTTCAAGAACCTTGTACTTGATGGGATGGTGGAGAAGCAATTTGGCTGGGATAAGCTTGTGGTGAGGTTCAATCCTATAGTAGAGATAAACTTTGACACCAACAGCGTTCCACCTCCCATCCCTCCTGGCAACAATGGATGTTTGCTTCCCCATCATTTGCTGATACAGCTATTTCGCCCAATCATGAAGTTGATGCTAGTGTCGAAGATAGAGGTGGCAGTGAAACCAAAGACATCGAGCAGATTGCTGAAGAGGTCCAGGGCATGGATGCCGAAGCCAGAGGGCTTGTATGTTTTGTTTGCGTATGTAACATGTAATTTGTTTAAACAGTTTGAAAGTGTCGATAGTACTCATTTTTGTATAGATGTGTTGCCCTGCCATAAGGCGGAGTTACTTTGGTATAAATTGTCGTATAGTTTAACAAATGTCTTGTTTAAATGACGATCGTACGTGTGTGCCGAAGGCAGTTGTATTAGTAGAAATGAGTCAGGGTCAGGCGGTTCATTAAGTAAATACCAAAAAGCATAAGTATATAAGAAGCTTGTTAAAGTGTAAAACATAAGTGTCGAAGGTAAGATCCTTTTAGTGTTTATTTGTAATAATACTTAAGGTAATCAGCATTAAATGGGTGAGGTAGGGGCTTGCCGTTAGAACCACGAAGCTGGTAAGTGCCGGGGCGGCAGACATTAATGAGTTCATAGGGTTCTTCCCAAGTTGGGTCGAGGGTACCTTCGGCAGAGTTCTTAGTTGCCAATGAAACGTTGCGCATGACCTAATCTCCAGGTTTGAAGGCACAAGGCTTAACATGAGAGTAGAGTCGTAGTACTTGGCCACGCACTACTTGTAAGCGAAGTTATGTATGTTGGCTTGGTTATGTAACTTGTCAATGAGGTCCAGGTTGAGAAGCAACTACTTGTCATTGGCTTCGGCGTCATATGCTGACATTCGATAGGAAACCCGGCCAATTTCTACTGGGACTACAGCTTCAGTGCCAAAGGAAAAAGAGAAGGGTGTTTCTACAATAGAAGTGTGACAAGTTGTTCAGTACAACCATAAGAGCTCTAGGAGCAGTTTAGGCCAACAACCTTTGACTTTGTCAAGCTTTGTCTTCAAAGTCTTCTTGATGATCTTGTTAATTGCTTCGACCTGTCCTTTAGATTGGGGATGGGCAGGAGAGGCGAAGCAAAGGTGGATTTTGAGGTTTAAGCAGAATTGGCATTATCGAATTGCTTACTGTTGTCCGTGATGATTGCCTAGGGTATACCAAAGCGACAAATGATATTTTGTCAAACGAAGTTCTTGACAGGATCTGCTATGATGGTAGCTAGGGCTTCAATTCCATCCCACTTGGTAAAATAGTGTACGGCAACGGCATACTTGACCTGGCCCTTTCCCTCTGGCATAAGTCCAATGAGGTCAAGTCCCCACTGTTTGAATGATCATGTCACTGGAGTTAACGATTCAGCAGTGAGTTGAGGGATGACAAACCTTTGGCATTTGTCGCATTTCTGGGTGAAGACCTGGGCATCAGTATGTATAGTAGGCCAAAAATATCTCTACCTAATGACCTTATGGGCGAGAGATCGAGCACCAGAATTGTTGCTACAGATGCCCTCATGGATCTCCCGAAGGAGATAGTTGCCTTCTTCTAGTGTGAGGCACTGAAGGTTGAAGAGGCTGAAACCGTGATTGTATAAGGCGCCATTAATAATTAGGTATCAGGCTGAAAGGTATCGAATGCGATGTTCTTCAGCAAGGTCGCATGCAATGTTTAATTCTATAGGAATTGGAATGTGGGATCCATCTATGTTGCATTGTGGTTAATGGTGCAGATGGCAGCCGTTTGTGTGCTGGGTGCCTCTAGTAATTCCACGTGGATCTTACAACCGAGGCTTGGTCCACGGACAAAGCCAACCTTGTCAAGACATCAGCGTGGCTGTTTTCAGAGCTTGGGATCTTATTGATGTGATAAACATTGAAGGTTTACAGCAATTGGTGGGCATACTGGAGGTATGTTGTCATGGAGGTGTCTTTGGCAAGGAAGTCATGATTGACTTGATGAACAACCAGCTAAAAATCGCTGAATATCTGAATCTATCTAGCTCCCATGTCTTTGGCTAGCTAAAGACTGGCTAATAATGCTTCATATTCAGCCACGTTGTTGGTGGTCTGAAAGTTGAAGGGCGTACTCCAGAACCACCTTATCTGGAGAAGTGAGGACCAAGCCTGCCCCACAAGCTTGGGAGTTGGAAAATCCATTGACATGAAGGGTCCATAATGGCTCATTGAGGTCAAAGTTGCGTGCAGCAACAAGATGGACGAGATTCGGGGTTGGCATAGGTTCGGCAATATTAGCGGTGGTCCTAGACATAGAAAATCACTATATAATATACACATATATATAAGCAAAAACTTACTCGTAATCTTTATTCCCGAGTCTGCATTAAAGTCTCTCGTTTCCTTCTTTAAGACGCTAGAGTAGTCCGTGGCGTATAATGTGTTATAATAATTAATTCCCAGGAAGTCACATGAACCCTTCACACTTTCGGACTCCAAACTAGTAAAGGCAGGAAGTCTAGAGCCTGCGTTCTTTTTCATTACATCAGGGTAATCTCCAAACACCAAGGGATTCAAAATCCTACGGCACAAAACAGATACACGATAATTACACTTTGGATGATATCGCATTTGAAGACAACTAATAAATTATCAATATTCATTGATGGATCCTTTAAATTATATTTCAAACAAGCATGTATGTAGATTATATTTCAAACAAGCATGTATGTAGATTTGAGGAACATCATGTTAGGCCCCATTTCACATTATATTTCAAACAAGCATGTATGTAGATTAGAAGATAACTGTACATAGAGAGAGAGAGAGAGAGAGAGAGAGAGAGAGGTGGAATTCCACAATTCCACAGTTTCAGACTTACCAACCAGAATAAAAGTCGAGGGCTCTTTGGGCCGCAAGTTCATCTTCAATGGTTTTTGTTAGAGGAACAAACCAATAGGCAAATACATTGATTCCTACAAATCCATGTTGCTTGTCCTGCATCCCAAAAATTTCATTACATTGATCAACCTTTATTTTTTTGTGAGAAGTCTGCTTTTATTAGGAGCCTTAATGTTACTAGTAGTCTTTGTTTTATTAGGCCTGGTATCTTTCAGTTTATGCGAGTCTGTATTGTCTGCTTTTTGAATGGTCTTATCTTTATCACTACATAGTATAAGTAGGAGGGCAACAATCTATTGCAGAGTTTTCTCTTCTTATATATGTTTTTTTTTTCCGAGGACCTTTCCTAATGAGAGGAGCGATAGAATACTAAACTCACACACACTACACGGATGCTAGGACTCGAACTCAGGACCTTCTGGGAGGAGCATTTGCTCTAAACCGCTACACTAGTGAATCCTTTGCTTCTTTTATATGTTTTTAATTGAAAGGAAACTATTGTAGATATAACTAAGATGAAGAGTAGAGGTACAAAAAGAATTGCAAAAATAGTTGTGAAGTCTTCTCTGCTATTTGTCTCTTGCTCTTCCCATTTCCCTTCAATTTATGTTTTTGTTTTTTTGGCTTCTGACTATAGTCTTACTTGTAAAGGTTTGATGTTCTTAAATTAAAATCGAAAGGCCTAAGTGACAGTAGCAGTGGAACTTTTGTATAACCGTTGGATTTCAGGACATAAAACATTTGAGGATTGTATTCTTAACTATCACAAAGATAAAAGGTTTTATAATTACCTGGTACTTTTTCTTGTACAATCTAGCTGCCGATGCATGAGATAGCAATAGATGATGAACTGCAATGTATGGCTCTACTGAGGAGTTACCCCTAGAACAATTCACACCGAATGGAGCTGAACACCGTTGTGGCGGAAGAAATCCAATATCATAACCCCCAAGTGAAAAAACATTAGGTTCATTCATGGTAGTCCAATACAGAACTCTGTCGCCAAAAGTTTTGAAGCATACATCTGCATATGCTGTGAAGTCTTTTCTGCAGCCATAAAATTGTTTAATCACATTCGTTTTGTTTCGTCTTGATGCATTAAATTTACAAACAAAAGGTAAGAAACTATACACAATCTCTCGACCAACCCATCCTCCATACTCATCTTCAAGTGCTTGTGGGAGATCACTGTGGTGTAAAGTAACATGCGGCTGAATTCCTGCTTGAAATAAAGAATACTAAGATCAGTGATTTGGAAGTGGCATTTTTGTTTTTAAATCCCAAGGAAATTGTAAAATTAATGTAGATAGTAACCATTGCTGATTAGTTCATCAATAAGATTGTTATAATATTGTACACCCTTCGGATTCACAGGTCCTTTTCCATCTGAAAGAAAAAGAAAATGAAAATTTAATACTAAAGTGCGACAAGAATAAAAGAACCCTAAGAACCGGAAATCGCTTCTTGTAAGTTTAAAATGAGTATCAATTGGATGATCATACTTGGGATAAGTCTTGACCATGAGATTGAAAATCTATACGCCTCTAAACCCGTATCTGCCATTAGTTTGACATCTTCCTGCAATTGTTTGAAAGAACTTGATCATGTGATGTGCCTTTTTGATTAGCTGTTTTGGTTAATGAATCTTGTGATTGCATACTTGTAACACATATAGGATGATATGGTTTCGTGCAAAAAGAAAAGAAGAAAAACAGTGGACTAGTAAATGAAAGGATTGCCAACAAAAACTAAATTCAATTTCATTAGTTATATACCTTGTATTTGTGATACTCATCACACGCTACATCTCCAGTGGCTCCATCAAAATTCCCTGAAAATTTCAGTTAAGAAATATCACTTGGCTTGCAAACTGAGAAAATTATGTACGCGAGCTAAAAAAGCTAGCAAACCGGCATGAGCAAATGTGTCCAAGATGCTTGGGGTCCTCCCATCTTCGTCTGCAGCACCTTCCACCTTTTTTCATGTAGATTTTTGAACCAACCCAACCCCATTACTTGATCAGCTTCTTCTCTTGATCTTGTTTCAATTGATAAAAAAAAATAAAAATTAAAGAAAATTAAGAAAATTCACCTGATAAGCAGAGGAGGAAGCACCAAAAACAAAGCCCGGTGGGAAGTCATCTCTGCTAAAGTTATCTGTGCCTGAAGAAAATTTTATGAGAAGAAAACACAGCAGTAGTGAAACTTTCAACATTAATTCCAACTGCCAAACTCACTGCTTATTGCTTAAGCCAAGTTCAACTTATTATATGGAATATCTTTTGAGAAAACTAGAAGGCAAACTTACACTTACAAAAAGAGATTTGAGTGGCCAGCCTTTACCTCTATCCTTACTTCAGTTGACCATAACGTTCCATGTCGGTCATAACGCTCCACGTCGATATTCCAGTAAACTCCAATTTTTGTTTTTGTTTTTTCTTGGAATGTCACGAGACTCCAATTTTTTATTTTTTTCTCCCAAATCTTGTTCCTCGACAGTCCTCGTCCCCAGTTTAGAATTTGTTGGCTTTTTAAGTGTGAACTAACTACATTGGTTGGCTTTTATTGAAATTATTTAATGACAAATGAGACAAATTGTTCCCGTTGGTGGAAGTTTGAAAGTAAATTATTCCACATTAGAGGAAACAAACAGTAATGTTATAAAACTAGAATAATCAGAGGATGAGAAGTATCACTGTAATATTGGGAGTGGGATTATATTTCTCTTTGTGGTGTTTACACTGACAGAATTTCTCCTCAAATAGACTCCACTCTTTCTCTTCTCTTTGACTCTCAATCTTTCTCTTTCTCTCACACTCTCACTCTTTCTCTTTCTCTCTTTCGTATGTTAACAAACAAATATAATGTCTATTTATAGGCAAAACAAATGGCCTTTAAGGGAGACATAATGATTTCTCCCCAACATCATTATCCCATCTTTTGACTAATACCCTCTAGCTATATCTCCATCTTTTGACTAATGCCCTATAGCTTTATCTATTTGGACTTCACTTCTTTATAACACTCCCCTTTGAAGACCACATGTCTCTAGATTGGTTGCCTCATTAAAACCTTGCTTGGAAAAACCGAGTGGGAAAAAACTTAAGCGAAGAAAAAAGAATACAACTTTATTTGGGACATAAGGGTAATGCGCTCATGTTGCCTCGTTAAAACCTTGCTAGGAAAAACCCGGTGGGAAAAAACCCTAGTTGAAGGAAAAAGAGTACAACACGCATATGTCCTGTGTTAGAGGACTCTTGAATGCTCCCCCTGATTTTGCATGCTCCAACTTGATTTCTTGCAGAGTTGTTGTAATCCGATGCCATGCACTAACTTTTGGAATGTACATTTCGGCAATGATTTAGTGAAGAGATCTGCCAGGTTATCGCTTGAGCGGATTTGTCTGACTTTGATTTCTTGACTCTTCTGGAGCTCGTGTGTATAGAAAAACTTTGGTGATATGTGCTTAGTCCTGTCACCCTTGATATACCCTCCTGTGATCTGAGCAATACAAGCTGCATTGTCCTCATTCAGGATTGTTGGAGTGTCTGTTGCTGAGGGTAGGGCACATGTGCTTCGGATGTGATGGATCACCGACCTTAACCAAACGCATTCACGACTGGCTTCATGGAGGGCAAGTATTTCTGAGTGTTGGAAGATGTGGCCACTAGTGTTTGTTTCGTTGAGCGCCATGAGATTGCAATTCGTCTGCATGTAAATACATACCCAGTCTGTGATCGTCCTTGATGTGGATCAGAGAGATATCCTGCATTAGCATAACCAACAATACTCTGGGCGTTAGTCGATTCACTGGAATAGAATAAGCCCATGTCTGTTGTCCCACGAAGGTATTGTAGAACATGTTTGATGCCGGTCCAATGTCGCCTTGTTGGAGCAGAACTGTACCTTGCTAACATATTTACTGAAAATGATATGTCTGGTCTGGTACATTGTGCCAGGTACAATAAAGCACCTATTGCACTAAGATATGGTACTTCTGGACCAAGGACCGTTTCATCATCCCCTTTTGGACGATATGGGTCTTTCTTAGTGTCAAGCGACCGAACGAACATTGGAGTGCTAAGTGGATCGGCTTTATCCATGCCAAACCGTTTTAATACTTTTTCAGTATAAGTTGATTGATGCACCAAAATTCCATTAGCACTATGCTCAATCTGCAAGCCAAGACAATATTTTGTCTTTCCAAGGTCTTTCATCTCAAACTCACTTTTGAGAAAATCAGCAGTCTTTTGAAGCTCTTCAGAAGTTCCAATCAGATTCATGTCGTTTGGAACTTCTGATTGCAAATCCAGACTCTGATTTCTTAATAAACACACATGGGCAAATACTGCCACTATCGCAAATCCAGACTCTGATTTCTTAATAAACACACATGGGCAAATATGATCATTTGTGTATCATTCCTTCAGTAAATACCTACTGAGACGATTGTACCACATTCGTCCAGATTGTTTTAGCCCATATAATGATCTTCTCAATTTAACTGAGAACATGCCCCGTGGTTTATTTCTGGCTGCTTCAGGCAGCTTGAATCCTTCTAGAACTTTCATGTATATATCTGTATCCAATTCTCCATACAAATATGCAGTAATGACATCCATGAGTCTCATTTCAAGTTTTTCTGAAACCGCCAAACTTATTAAGTAACGGAATGTAATTGTGTCCATTACTGGAGAGTACGTTTCCACATAATCAATTCCAGGCCTTTGTGAAAAACCTTGCGCAACGAGTCGCGCTTTATACCTTGAGATCTCATTTTTCTCATTGTGTTTTCTTGTAAATACCCACTTGTAACCTACAGGGTTCACATTGGGTGGAGTTGGAACAATATGTCCAAAAACACTCCTTTTTTCCAAAGAATTTAATTCTGCCTGGATTGCATCTATCCACTTAGGCCAATCTTGCCTCTTTAATAGAGCACGGCTCAATATCATCATCTTTTATGATCTCAGCAGCCACTGAGAATGCAAATATATCATCGATGATCATCTTATTTCTACTCCACAATTCATTAGTGGACGCATAATTTATGGAGATTTCTTGACTTTCAGGTACAGTTGCCACTCCAGGGGCACTTGTCTCACCAATGATGTTTTCCTTTTCAGGAAGTACCTGTCCCTCTTTGGGGGCATTTGAATTATGAATTGTGGGCTCTCTATTTATTTCATTTGGATTCATTTTGTCCATCAACTTTCTCTTTCGAGGAACTGAATCCTTTGAGCCTAGTGGTCTGCCACGCGTCAGGCGTGCAACAGATGAACCATTTTCTGGCACATTGCCTTGTCCATTATGGACATCAATCCGTGCGGGTGCATTTGCAGCTGGGATATGAGATTTCGTCACCTTTGCTGCATCATTAAATGCATTTGGCATTTGATTTGCTATACTTTGGAGGTGAACGATCCTTCTCACTTTGTTTTCTCATTGAGCAGTATGAGGATCGAGATGAGACAATGTGGATACATTCCATGATAATTCATGTCGTTCTTCAGGAATGAGTTTGCCTTGTTCTTTAGACACAGATTTTTCTCCACCTAATGATGGGAAGATTGTCTCATCAAAATGACAATCCGCAAACCGTGCGGTAAAAATATCACCCGTTAGGGGTTCCAGATATCTGATGATAGATGGTGAATCAAAACCAACATAAATTCCCAATCTGCGTTTAGGGCCCATCTTAGTAAGTTGCGGTGGTGCAATGGGCACATATACTGCACACCCAAAAATTATTAAATGTGAAATGTTTGGTTGATTCCCCAGTACGAGTTGTATTGGAGAATATTGATTGTTGGCAACGGGCCTCAATCTCACAAGTGATGCTGCATGTAAAATGGCATATCTCCAAGCAGAAACTGGCAACTTTGTTTTCATTAGCAAAGTGCGTGCTATGAACTGAAGGCGCTTAATTAAAGCTTCTGCCAAGCCATTTTGAGTATGCACATGGGGAATAGGGTGTTCAATGTCAATGTCTAGTGACATGCAGTAGTCATCAAAAGTTTGAGATGTAAATTCACCAACATTATCGAGTCTGATTGACTTAATAGGATAATCTGGGAATTGGGCTCGTAATTTAATTATCTGAGCCAAAAGTCTAGCAAATGTCATATTCTGAGTAGATAAAAGACAAATATGTGACCATCAGGTAGATGCGTCTACCAAGACCATAAAGTACTGAAATGGTCCAAATGTCCCCTTGAATTCTCTGCAAAAATGATGGAGACTCAACATCAACCTTTGGTTGTGATGTTCTGATCACCAACTTCCCTTGTGAACAAGCTTGGCAAAAGATGTCACTTGATAACATAATGTGTTTAGTCAACAAGGGATGTCCTTTAGAGTTGGTGATGATTCTGCGCATCATGGTGGATCCAGGATGACCCAACCTATCATGCCAAAGCTGAAAAGCATTTGAGTCAATAGACTCTTGGTCCATGACACTATGTGCCTCAATTTTCCGTATGGTTGTATAGTACAACCCTGATGAGAGCGCACAAAGCCTCTCCAGTATACGCTTTTGGGTATCACTGGAGGTAATGCAAAGATATTCCATGTTTTCCTCTTTCTTTGTTTCAACATGGTAGCCATTCAAACGTATATCTTTGAAACTCAACAGATTCCTTCTGGAGTTAGATGAATACAAAGCATCTGGAATGGACAGTATTGTTCCATTTGGTAACATAATTTGGGCTATTCCTGAGCCTTTAATCAGATCTGCAGGACCTAATATGGTTGTTACCTTTGCTTTTGTAAGCATTAATTTTGAGAAATACTTCCGATCTTGAAGGATCGTATGAGTAGTCGTGCTGTCTGCGAGACAAATATCTTTGTCATAGCCTTTGTTTTGAGGGCATCCATAATTTACATCCATGCCTTCAAATAAACACACACACTGTAATCAATAAAGAAGAAAACATTACCACTTTTATTGAATTGAAATGAAAAATTAAACAACGCTTCAGCTAATACAAATAGTACATTAAGGAATTTAATCTAATTCGGACTCATAAGCTTCATTCCCTCTTTCAGTAACAAAATCAGAAACATCCAGATGCGTCTTGTTTAGCTGACGCGATATTTTTGATGAGCCATCTGTGGCTGGTGGAGCATGATCAATGTAATTTATCTCCCCTTTCATGTTCTTAAGTGAAGCTTGATAGAGATCCGCCAAATGCTTGGGCGTACGACATGCGCACACCCAATGTCTCTTTGCACCACATCTGTGACAAGTGCTTTCAACATTTCTAGGCACATGTCTCATCTGTGCCTTTCCCTTATTACGGGATGCATTTTTACCATTCATGGATGGACCGCTCCTTGGACCTAAACCCTCTGAACGAGCACCACGATCTTTTCTGCTTCATTGCCAGCGGCCACGCTTGCCCCCTCGCCCACGTTTGTGGATACTACCACGAGATGAAGTGGCATTCACTTCCTGAGATGTAGCATTTATTTCAGGAAGTGGTGCTGAGCCTGTTGGGCGAGATTGGTGATTCTTTAATAAGAGCTCATTATTCTGCTCAGCTAACAAGAGGCAAGATACAAGTTCCGAGTACTTCTTGAAACCGCTATGTCTGTATTGCTGCTAAAGGAGGACATTTGAAGCATGAAAAGTGCTCAGAGTTTTTTCGAGCATATCCTCCTCAGATATATTTTCTCCACATAGCCTCATTAATGAGGTAATTCTGTGCATAGCAGAGTTATACTCGGACACTGACTTGAAATCTTGAAATCTCAAGTGAGTCCATTTGTATCTAGCTCTTGGGAGAGTCACCATCCTCTGGTGATCGTATCTTTCACCTAGAGCTTTCCATATAACCAACGGTTCATCAACCACCACATATTCGCTCTTCAGCGCTTCATGGATGTGGCGGCGAAGAAAGATCATGGCCTTCGGATTCTCTTCAGGCGAAGCATCATTCTCATCTACAATTGTTTGTCCGAGGCCATTGGCTTGTAGATGAATTTTGGCATCCAGGACCCATGATAAATAGTTGTCCCCGGAAAGGTCCAAGGCAGCAAACTCTAGTTTTGCCAAATTTGCCATCCGAAACTTTAGGCTCGAGATCTGGGACATTAAGCCACTTATTAATAGGAATTTCAGGCCCTCATTATTCAGGTATATTAATTGATGATAAAAATAAAGTACTATGAATTTGCTGGTATGGACGATAAACTCGCACCATACCTTAAATAAAATTAAATGTGCGGTAAAGTAAATTCATAAAGTAAATTGCTTGCTGTATGGATGTTAATTCCGCACCATACTTTAAATAAAAGTAAATATACGGTAAAGTAAATTCATAAAGTATGAGGGTTAATTCTACATCATACTTTTAATAAAAGTAAATGTGCAGTAAAGTAAATTCGTAAAGTATGAGGGTTAATTCCACATCATACTTTTAATAAAAGTAAATGTGCAGTAAAGTAAATTCATAAAGTATGAGGGTTAATTCCACATCATACTTTAAGTAAGAGTAAATGTGCTTGTATGGGCACTAATTCTGCTCCATACTTTTAAATAAAAGTAAAGGCATGGAAGATAAACCCGCGCCACCCTTTTAAATAGATACTGTTGTATGGGCAATAATTCTGCTCCATACATAAAAATAAAGGCGTGGACGATAAACCCGCGCCACCCTTTTAAATAAATATTGCCGTATGGGTAATAAACCTACTCCATACCATAAATAAAATAAATGTGGGGATAAAACCTCCACCTAATGTATATGAAGTGCATAATATATCATATATTGTGGGCAATATAACTGCGCCACTATTCAAGATATAATAGATGGGTTTTAAGATCACACCATCATTTTATTACAATAATTTGTATTACAACGCGATGGGTAAAAAAAAATTACACCACCATAAAATAACAGGACGGGGAATAAAAACCGCGTCATTCCAAATTACGTTACAAAGAAGTAAATTAAACAAGCATGGATGAAACAACATAGAAATTGTGAGAACACAAAAAAGAAAGTTTGCATATCGTCGTAGTAGTAAAGTGAGAGTAGACATATGACAGAGAGGAGACAGAGAAATAACCACATAGTGTTGAGTTGGGAAAAATTCAGAAATAAAAAGGAGAGACTTTCGTGCTGATAACGTGTTATAAAACTAGAATAATCAGAGGATGAGAAGTACCACTGTAATATTGGGAGTGGGATTATATTTCTCTTTGTGGTGTTTACACTGACAAAATTTCTCCTCAGATAGACTCCACTCTTTCTCTTCTCTCTGACTCTCAATCTTTCTCTTTCTCTTA
Source organism: Prunus persica (assembly GCF_000346465.2). Classification (NCBI taxonomy): domain Eukaryota; kingdom Viridiplantae; phylum Streptophyta; class Magnoliopsida; order Rosales; family Rosaceae; genus Prunus; species Prunus persica. The sequence goes on from NC_034014.1 coordinate 13,838,709, forward strand.
GAATCTCACTCTTTCTCTTTCTCTCTTTCGTATGTTTACAAGCAAATATAATGTCTATTTATAGGCAAAACAAATGGCCTTTAAGGGAGACATAATGATTTCTCCCCAACATCATTATCCCATCTTTTGACTAATACCCTCTAGCTATATCTCCATCTTTTGACGAATGCCCTATAGCTTTATCTATGTGGGCTTCACTTCTTTATAACATTTTATGCTTTATAAGTGTGATACTTTTACACCAATTAAAAAAGATTGGTGGGTTGATGAGTTGATGGGCTTGATAGTGAAGGCCATACATGATGGGAGCTTCTATAGTGAGTGGAAAGTTATAAGGGGTGTTTTTGAGGGGTATGTTAGAGCCGTTGGATTTCATCCAACGGTGAGTTTTTAAAAGAGGGTGCATGTAGAATTGGGTTGAAATCTAACTCGTTAGAAACCCAACTTCAGTTGAAGATCTTTCCCTCTTTCCCTCTCTGTGAAAAACTCAAGAACACAATCCTCTCTTTTTGAATGTAAAGCAAACCCACAATTAGAAGGATCCAAAGCTCCCAAACCCTATAGTCACTCCATTGTCATCGGCTCCTTGGGAGGCCTGCGATCTATGGTATCCTCGATATTACGATTAATGGCTCTTACCTAGCTGTTGCCCTGTTTTGATTCTATGGCTCAAGTGAAAACCCCTTCTCTTTTTCATTCAGCTGACAAGATTCCAGATGAAAGCAAAGTAGCATATCTCTTTTTGTAGCCAGTAGTTGTTCCTCGATTTTGGTAGAGATGGAGTCTCAAATACCAAAGAGTCTTCTCTAATGTCCACCACATTCTCTCAAGCTGACTGACTTCGGAGCTCCCGATTGACTTTGAGAGGTAAGTTCACTTGCTGGATTGATTTTATTGGGTTTGGTTTATTTTTTGTGAGGGTGGGAAATTCGTCATTTGTGGCATCAATAATGCGTCATTTGTGGAATCAATAATGTGTCATTTCCTTATGAATATTCAATATACTTAGTTGGTTGTTTTTGGTGGGGGTGGAAAATTATGAAATGTAGGTAAAAGATCCTAAACTTAGGCTTAATGACATTATAGGAGTAAGCATTTGGAGAGGATATTGGGTGAAGTTCTGTAATTGGTGGTTTGAATTACATTTGTGCTCTTAGTTGAATATGTTGGTTCTAAGGTTATTTTTTCCAGATTATTTCACAAGAGATGACGTAACTATTATTAAATTTTGCTTGCGTTTTGTGTAATCGGAATCCAACAAGTTAGGCTATGCGTGTTTTGTGTCAATTTGGGCAATGTTTTGTGTAAGTGGAATGCATTGATATGTTGTGATGCAGTAATGACTGATTAATAAATTAATATTTGCTATGCAGTAATATAGAAGTGGATCAATAATATACGTAGATAAAATGTCTGGGGGCTCAGAGAGTGATGACTGTGTAACAGTTAATGGGAGGGTTTATATTCCCTGAAGTAAGAAATGAGGAAACACCAGCAGTTGGAATGAAGTTCGACTCGCTTGACCTCGTTTACACTTTCTATAATAGATATGCATTCTTGGCTGGCTTTGGTATTCAACTTCATTCCAGCTTTTGGGAGAAAAATAAGAAAGAGATTTTGAGGAAATAATTTGTATGTTGCAAACAAGGTGCATACATGAGAGATGAAACTCGGGAGAGAAAAAGACAACGGGGAATAAGTAGATGCAATTGCAAAGCTAAGATTGTGGTTGTGAAGACAAATGGGAGCAAGAAGTATACCATCTCTCTTTTTACAGAGGGACACAATCATAAGATAACACCCTCAGAAAGAATGCATTTATTGAGATCACACCGTCATATTTCAGATTCTACAAAAGTACTCACAAAACAGTTGGGTTCAGTTAATATTCTCATTCATCATAAGGTAAGTATTTTCGAGGTGCAATCCGGAGGAATGGATAAAATCGGTTTTATCAAAAAAGATATCTACAATCTTGAATGTAGTGTGAATGGGAAGCTGAGGAACTACGATGTTGAACTAGTGACCGAGTATTTTATGGCTGAACAGAAAAAAAAAATGAGGCTTTTTATTTCAAGATTGAGGGAGATGGCCATGACAGGTTTAGTCAATGTTTTTGGGCAGAAGCAACTTCTAGACGGGCATATGGGTTTTATAGAGATGTTGTTGTATTCGATACCACATTCAACACGAATCGATACGACTTGACATTTGCACCAATGTTGGGAGTTAATAACCATGATCAGACAATTGTCTTAGCATGCGCATTTTTGGGCAAGGAAACGACTGAGTCGTTTATTTGGATGTTTGAGGAGTTTAAGAAAGCCATGCCAGGTGGCAAACCTAAAACGATCATTACAGATCAAGATGCGGCAATGACCAGAGCGATTTCAATAGCCTTCCCGAGTACATTTCATCGACTTTGCATATGGCACATCACATCAAAGTTCTCTGTTAAGTTACCACATTCTGCTTATAAGGAGTATTGGCATGAATTTCAAAAAGCCATATGGGATACTGACAATAAGGATGAGTTTGATGCAAAATGGAATATTGTGGTTACAAAGGCTGGTTTGACTGACCATCCATGGCTAAGTTCAATGTTTGATTTAAGGGAATCTAGGGTTCCAGCCTACGCACGACATTTTTTTGCCGTTAGAATGTCAAGCAGCCAAAGAGCGGAAGGTTCTCATGGTTTTTTCAAGCAATACATATCAAAGAGAAATTCGTTGATGGATTTCATAATACAATTTGAGAGGGCACTTTCTCATCAACGTCAAAAAGAGTTAGTTGCTGATCACGTAGATGCATTTGAAGTGGCTCAATGTATTCTACCGATGCCAATGAACAAACAAATGGCTACCTTGTACACAAGGAAAATGTTTCAAAAGTTTGAGAAAGAACTAATACAAAGTACTGCATGTTTCCTAGAGCTCAAAACAGAGGATGCTTCTAAAGTTGTCTTTAACGTGGGCGAAAGGAAAAATTGGGAAACAAGAGTGGCAGAAGTCGTATATGTCAAAGATTCTGACCACGCATCGTGTAGCTGCAAAAGATTTGAATTTGTTGGAATTATTTGCAAGCACATCCTAGCATTGTTCAGAAGGGACCAGATTGAATATATGCCGGATAAATATATTTTGAAGAGGTGGAAGAAAACTGCTAAATCTGGATTGGTGTCAGATGCAAATGGCAACAAAATTAAAGACTCTGCAGATCCTGGTCTTTTAATAAAGCGGAGTACAATGTCTCGACTTGCTTCAGATGTGGTTGAGGATGCATTAATGAGTGAAGAAGGATGTGAGCTACTGTCAGAGACTCTAAAAAGTTTGCAGGTGAAGTTGAAGTTGTTGAAGGATGGACCAAGTAATAACGAAGTTGGAGGGTTCAGCTCTCAAACACAATATATGAAAGACCCTAAGAGAGTGAGGTGCAAAGGAAGGTCGAAACGAGTAACGGGAGCAAAGGAAAAGGTAATGAAGCGAGGGAGCTTCTATAGTGAGTGGGAAGTTATAAGGGGTGTTTTTGAGGGGTATGTAAGAGCCGTTGGATTTCATCCAACGGTGAGTTTTTAAAAGAGGGTGCATGTAGAATCGGGTTGAAATCTAACCCGTTAGAAACCCAACTTCAGTTGTTCCCCTCTTTCCCTCTCTGTGAAAAACTGAAGAACACAATCCTTTCTTTTTGAATGTAAAGCAAACCCACAATTAGAAGGATCCAAATCTCCCAAACCTTATAGTCACTCCACTGTCATTAGCTCGTTGGGAGGCCTGCGATCTATGGTATCCTGGGTATTACGAAGAATGGCTCTTACCTAGTTGTTGCCCTGTTTTGATTCTATGGCTCAAGTGAAAACCCCTTCTCTTTTTCATTCAGCTGACAAGATTCCAGATGAAAGCAAAGTAGCATATCTGTTTTTGTAGCTAGAAGCCGCAGCAGCAGTTGTTCCTTGATTTTGGTAGAGATGGAGTCTCAAATACCAAAGAGTCTTCTGTAATGTCCACCACATTGTTTCAAGCTGACTGACTTCAGAGCTCCCGATTGATTTTGAGAGGTAAGTTCACTTGCTGGATTGATTTTATTGGGTTAGGTTTATTTTTTGTGAGGGTGGGAAATTCGTCATTTGTGGCATCAATAATGTGTCATTTCCTTATGAATATTAAATATACTTAGTTCATTGTTGTTGGTCAGGGTGGAAAATTATGAAATGTAGGTAAAAGAACCTAAACTTAGGCTTAATGACATTAGGAGTAAGCAGTTGGAGAGGATATTGGGTGAAGTTCTGTAATTGGTGGTTTGAATTACATTTGTGTTTTTAGTTGAACATGTTGGTTCTAATGTTATTTTGGCCAGATTATTTCACAAGAGATTACGTAACTTTTATGAAATTTTGCTTGTGTTTTGTGTAATCGGAAGTTAGGCTATGCGTATTTTGTGTCAATTTGGGCAATGTTTTGTGTAAGTGGAATGCATTGATATGTTGTGATGCAGTAATGACTGATTAATGAATGAATAATTGCTATGCAGTAATATAGAAGTGGATCAATAATATACGTAGATAAAATGTCTGGGGGCTCAGAGAGTGATGAATGTGCAACAGCTAATGGGAGGGTTTATATTCCTGAAGTAAGAAATGAGGAAACACCAGCAGTTGGGATGAAGTTTGACTCGCTTGACCTCGTTTACAATTTCTATAATAGATATGCATTCTTGGCTGGCTTTGGTATTCGACTTCATTCTAGCTTTTGGGGGAAAAATAAGAAAGAGATTTTGAGGAAAGAATTTGTATGTTGCAAACAAGGTGCATACAGGAAGGATGAAACTCGGGAGAGAAAAAGACAACGGGGAATAAGTAGATGCAATTGCAAAGCAAAGATTGTGGTTGTGAAGACAAATGGGAGCAAGAAGTATACCATTTCTCTTTTTGCAGAGGGACACAATCATAAGATGACACCCTCAGAAAGAATGCATTTATTGAGATCACACCGTCATATTTCAGATTCTACAAAAGTACTCACAAAACAGTTGGGTTCAGTTAATATTCCCATTCATCAGAAGGTAAGTATTTTCGAGGTGCAATCCGGAGGAATGGATAAAATCGGTTGTATCAAAAAAGATATCTACAATCTTGAATGTAGTGTGAATGGGAAGCTGAGGAACCACGATGTTGAACTAGTGACCGAGTATTTTATGGCTGAACAGAAAAAAAATGAGGCTTTTTATTTCAAGATTGAGGGAGATGGGCATGACAGGTTTAGTCGATGTTTTTGGGCAGATGCAACTTCTAGACGGGCGTATGGGTTTTTTGGAGATGTTGTTGTATTCGATACCACATTCAACACGAATCGATACGACTTGACATTTGCACCAATGTTGGGAGTTAATAACCATGGTCAGACAATTGTGTTAGCATGCGCATTTTTGAGCAAGGAAACGACTGAATCGTTTGTTTGGATGTTTGAGGAGTTTTAAGAAAGCCATGCCAGGTGGGGAACCTAAAACGATCATTACAGATCAAGATGCGGCAATGGCCATAGCGATTTCAATAGCCTTCCCGAGTACATTTCATCGACTTTGCATATGGCACATCACATCAAAGTTCTCTGTTAAGTTACCACGTGACGCTTATAAGGAGTATTGGCCTGAATTTCAGAAAGCCATATGGGATACTGACAATAAGGATGAGTTTGATGCACAATGGAATATTGTGGTTACAAAGGCTGGTTTGACTGCCATCCATGGCTAAGTTCAATGTTTGATTTAAGGGAATCTTGGGTTCCAGCCTACACACGACAATTTTTTGCCGCTGGAATGTCAAGCAGCCAAAGAGCGGAAGGTTCTCATGGTTTTTTCAAGCAATACATATCAAGGAGAAATTCGTTGATGGATTTCATAATACGATTTGAGAGGGCACTTTCTCATCAACGTGAAAAAGAGTTAGTTGCTGATCACGTAGATGCATTTGAAGTGGCTCAATGTCTTCTACCGATGCCAATGAACAAACAAATGGCTACCTTGTACACAAGGACAATGTTTCAAAAGTTTGAGCAAGAACTAATACAAAGTACAGCATGTTTCCTAGAGCTCAAAATAGAGGATGCTTGTAAAGTTGTGTTCAACGTGAGCGAAAGGAAAAATTGGGAAACAAGAGTGGCAGAAGTCGTATATGTCAAAGATTCTGACCACGCATCGTGTAGCTGCAAAAGATTTGAATTTGTTGGAATTATTTGCAAGCACATCCTAGCATTGTTCAGAAGGGACCAGATTGAATATATGCCCGATAAATATATTTTGAAGAGGTGGAAGAAAACTGCGAAATGTGGATTGGTGTCAGATGCAAATGGCAACGAAATTAAAGACTGTGCAGATCCTGGCCTTCTAATAAAGCGGAGTACAATGTCTCGACTTGCTTCAGATGTGGTTGAGGATGCATTAATGAGTGAAGAAGGATGTGAGCTACTGTCAGAGACTCTAAAAAGTTTGCAGGTGAAGTTGAAGTTGCTGAAGGATGGACCAAGTAATAACGAAGTTGGAGGGTCCAGCTCTCAAACACAATATATGAAAGACCCTAAGAGAGTGAGGTGCAAAGGAAGGTCGAAAGGAGTAACGGGAGCAAAGGAAAAGGCAATGAAGCGAGGGATTAGACACTGTCAGGAGTGTGGACACATTGGTCATGATAGAAGACAATGCCCAGCCTTGAACACACCGTAAGATGCTAACACTATTTGTAATAACATCTAAAATATGAAAAGGTAAAATTTTTATGTGCTTGTGTTTGATGTTTATGCAGGACATCACCGTCGAACAATGACGAATCAACTCCAATACATCGTAGTGACCCATTATTCGACGATTTTGACAGGATGCACGGACCAACTGAATGATTTATATTTGTATTAGACGAAATGTGGTTGTTATGAAGATTAATGATCAAGTGAAGTTTTATAGATTCAGTTTTTGAATGTTATTGTGTTTTTGTTCAGGTCCACCGATGAGCTCTTACTATGTCCACTGGTAATTGAAATGAAAATTTGCTTGGTTTCATTCTTCCATGAAATTTGGAGACATGTTAATTTTACGTCTTCTCCCTATTTATAAATTTTCATAGACAATTGATCAAGTATGAAATTTGTAGTTATGTGAAGAAGCAATGACTTTTACCATGTAAAATGGGCAGTTTAGGGTGAAATTTGTTTTAACAGAGATTCATTTTTCAAATCCTCACGGTAATGCAGCAATTACAGCAGCCAGCTGTTGTTTCCATTACCAGTAATCATTTCCAGCAGTAGCCACTTTTTCCGACTGGTTATTAGGGGCACGATTTTGTACACTTTTGTAAGTGAAGGATACTTGAAGCACTTTGTTGGAACAGAGCAAATAGAAAGCAGCGGGTAAAAAAAAAACATAACATTCAAAAACTGCATTTCGATACTTAGGTGAAAAATATTAAAGGGTACACTAACTTACATAAATACTCATAATTCCACACACAAAAGAACATTTGATTGCAAAATATTATGTGCTTCCTCATAGCAATACCACGATCTCCCCAACCAACTGAACAACGGTAGCCACAATCACTGGGTCGTACTCGTCAGCTTCTTCTTAGCAGGTCTCACATGCTTATGGCCACTCATATCCCTAGTGATATACACCAAATAAATCTTCAGCAATATTTGGAATTTTATTATATATAAATAAACCATAAACCATTCAGTAAACAATGTATAGCACATGTTATGTTACTTATGACTCACGTGTCAGATTTTTTTGAACACATTAGTACTCCAGCTCTTTAATGTAAATGGACATGATAAGGAGCATTTACTGATTCCCGGCTTTCTGTGATATTGACTGCTTCTTGAATAATATTTCCATATTTGCAAAATATAATGTTAGACATTATAACACATGATGACTTGCAATACATAGTCCCAATAATTATATATGAAGCAAATGAAACTGATATTTGTGTTATTTTAAGTTAGATAATGACATTAAGGGAGTATATGTGCAATACCACGGTCACCCTCAACCAACTGAACAGCGGTAGCCGCAATCACTTAGTCGTATCGGTCGGCTTCTTCCGAGCAGCTTTGACGTGCTTATGCTCATTCATGTCACCCCCATCGTCTAGTATCTCTCTCACAGCATCAGGGGACACATAGTTCCAATCATAACTTGTATGAGTAGTTGCCGCAAATGCTCGGAATTTGTCGAATCCTTCGTTGAATGCCAACTCCAGTTCAGTATGGTGCTGTTCGCATCGCATATGGTTCATCAAACAACCTTTCATTTCATCATTCATTACTGTATCCAACTCCTCAGCTTTCAGCTTCCTGCTATGACTCAGCTTCAAGTACTTGTTCTTTTGGGATAACGCTTTGTTCACCCTAATGTTAAGATCAGCCAAAATTGCCTCGTCTTCAACACATTTCTCGTGCCATGAATTGATCAGTCTGGAATTATAATCCAGCTTGCCACTGACTGCATGTATTGCCTCTAATGGATCATCGAAGTCCCCCTCACTCCCAAATGATGTTGAAAAAGGAAGGGGTCGGCGAGTACAATGTGAAAATAGAACCTGCGACTCCAATTTGTCATGTTCGATTGTGTTGTTGGCGCTTGAAGAGGTTGACATGCTTGAATAATCCTCTTTGTTTTGGGAGGATGAGGATTGCATATGCAATTTTGTTTGAGAAAGGGAACATAGGTTTATAGACCAACATACCAAAGCTTGTGTGTAGTCAACATATGTACTTTTTGGCGGGAATTTTTTAAAAATAGGTGTCAGCTTTTGCTTTTCAAGCATGTCAACCTCACACTCTCCTTACACCACTGATAGTGGTTGAAAGAAAGTCAATGGAAGTGACATCTACTTAGTTAACTCAACCAAACTAGTTAGGATTAAACTTAGATTGTATCAGACCAAAAAATAATTTCTACTTTGTCAACCAAATATTTTTTGGCGGGAACCCTTTTCTTGGTATTACTATCACCCCTTTCATATAAAATCTCCTTCCACACAAAACTCACTCCTCCACCGAATCTGTCTCCATCTACCGATACTCTCTCAAGCAAACAAACTCATTCCCCCCAAAGAATGAGCATAAGCACAACCAAGTTTGATGTGAGCATAATAAACACCCCTCCAAACAAAGACCGGCTTCGACACGCAAGTGAGTCACCAGACAAGCAATGTGACATTGCTAGACAGAATGACCATTTTGTTGGAAGTTTTGAGTCTGAAAGAGTTGTTGCTTTTTGGAAGGAGAGGCATCTTCAACTTGGTGATGAAATCCAAAGGGCAAGGGCACGTTTGGAATTTGTGGAAGGCCAAATTGAAGATGACAAAAGGCAGGCCAATCTGGATAGGGCGAAGTTGCAGCGCATGAAGCGTAGACACAAACGACTTCGGAGTGTAGCTGTTCAAAAATACAAGAACTCATCTAATGCAGTGGAGTCAAAGAAGCGTGTGATGCAAGCTGGATTCGACTACTTCCGATCCTATGCAAAACTCGTCGTACCCGGGTTTGATTGGTCATCTATTACCGTTTTCGACGTCACCAAATATACTCAGCAAGGGAAGTAACCATTTTGGTTCTCGTGTTTGAGCAGAGGCAAATAAGTGGAATTGGAATTTTCGTTACACTCTGCTTCAAAGCTATTTTGATGCTAACTACTATGGAAGATTTAAACCTTAATATTTTGATGTCTTTAATTACGAAAACAGAAGATGCAAAGAGCCCATCTACTTGAGTCATATGTTGCTGCCATGTCCATTTGTTTTTGATCACTTATCAGATTTGGACATGGTTGCATCATATGCAATGTTGCCTTTATTTATTATATGTTAGGACAAGGTTTATGGAAAAGCTTTTGTGAGTGCGTTTGTGACAAGGTTATGGAATTATTATGTACACTTTATATATTGTTTTTTGTACTGGTTCATTTCCTACTATTTCTTGCTTTCTTTATATTTTATGTTTATGGAATCCCTCTCAAAGTTAACATATACTGTGAAAAAAATATTATGCAACTGATTATATAATCACTCATATAGACTAGGACAAATATTCACTAAGGGTTTTAAAATTGCTTCACTTGTGTGAGGTTATTGAGAAAAAGTATGGCATTATTTATGTGATTTGACATGATTGAAAATATATTACTGATTCCCAATGCGGCGTCATATGGACAACTTATTGAATACCTGTGACGTGTTAATAACTCTAGGTGCAGTTGCATGTGGACAACTTATTGAATACCTCTGACGTGTTAAAAACTCTAGGTGCAGTTGCATGTGGACAACTTATTGAATACGAACTGACGTCTTCAAAGCTCTAGGAGTAGTTGCAATGATGGCTTCAAAGCATGTGCAATTATTATTTATGTACATTATTATAACAAAACATATTATTGTATATAGTGAAACTAAATGTTGTATTATTAGAAATTATATTTCGAATATTATCCGAAATATACGTGTTAACGTGAATTTGGGTTAAGAGGAAAGTGAGTTATGTACAAATAATTTTCATTTTCTCATTTTCCGGGCATTTTTTGGATTTTCGTAGAATTTATTACCTATGTCCACAGATTGTTGCACTAAAAAAGACAAAATAATAGCAAGAGGACACCTGGCGCGATCTCAGCCCGTCACTGATGGCCACACCCTCCCATTTTACCCTAAATTATTATTTTATTACTTTTCCTTACAAAAATCAGAACTAATTACACACAAAATAAAAAAATTATCCGAAAATTGCTACGAACTCATTGACACTCCATCTCCGTTGCTGAATTCTCCGATTCATTGTTATCTCCGTTGCTGAATTCTCCGATTCATTGTTACGCATTTGTAAAATTAATTCCCAACATTAACGGGAGATGGTTGTTGAAGTAGGTTATTCAAGTTGAAGTTAACAAACATCAATACTTAGGGTTAGGAGGAAAGTGAGTTATGTAACACAATTTGGATTATTTCATTGCGAGACGGATGATTTATAGGTTCTCCTCGTTTTATGACGTCACAAGGAGGCCCGGGTCATTTTCCCAACCTATAGTAGGAATTTCCTACTATTTTTTACCTAATTTCAAGGATTTTTCCACTAAAATAGCCAACCCTAATTGCAAGAAGACACCTGCCGCGATCTCAGGCCGTCACCTTTCACCACTTCCACAAGTGTACGTCAGTCAACATGGCCACATCCTCCCATTTTACCCTAAATTATTATTTTATTACTTTTTTTGTTGGAAAATTCACAACTAAATACACAAAAATTATAAAAAAGATCCTAACATTTCAACGAACTTATTGAGATTTCATCTTCCTACTTAAATCCCTGTTTCATGGTTATGCTACATTAGTATTTTATTATTATTAATCCACAATTATTATAATTATTATGATATTACTTTTTAGGCTGTCCATTTGTTAATTATATTTAGTCCAACTTGTTTAAAACAATTTTATTTTCCGTGCGAATAGGCCATTTGTAGTGCTCATCGGTTTCTCTGTTCTTCAATTTGTTAAATTTTTTATTTTTTAGGTTGAAGGGATGTTTTCAAACATAATATGGAAATATACAAGTCATCCATTGTACTCCTTCCACACAAACAAATTATTCAACGTCATTCACTGTTCAACTTTTGCTTAAGAAACGTGTAACCAAATCCTGTCGGATATGCTAAGTGGGAAAATGTCATTCCCAAGCATTGGCGAAAAGACACCTATTTACTCCATGCATGACTTTTGGTTTACCAAATATGAATATTGGGGTCGGTGAGCAAAATATCTGTGTCAGTAAAATGTCATTCCTAGCCGTCTATGATGTAAGTAATCATTCCGCTATATAATAAATATTATACATTTATATATAAAACGGTTTATGACAAAATACCAACATTTGAACAACATTTAAACTGAGATAGGTATAACGTAGCCAGCCAACCTAGAAGTGAAGAGAAGCAAGTCCACAATGCATCAAAACCGTAAATTCGTACTAAAACTAATGCAAAAATACGTGATTCCCTGGCACAACATACTCACGCAGGATGTTGCACCAAAAAATACTCTCACGGTGCCATTTGCATCGGTTACAACAAGTCCACAACGCAGGATTTATCTTGTCTTCACTAGGCCAGCCTGGAATAACAAAATACCATTCATTGTTGTTACAAGCGCTGCACCGATTGAACTTAATCTTCCCATAGTCAAACATATCTACGATATGTCTTGCAACAAATGCTCCGCGACATCTTCCTGTCAAAGCATCCCTGGTTCCTTTCATATCAATTTTGTTACGTTGATTCAAAGAACACAAGAATTGTAATGCATCCTCTTTTGACTGACCAATTCCGGACATACCAAGTAGTCCAACTACATATGCCGCTTTCATATGGCCTGCCGTGGCTGCAATGCGCATCCCATACAACGCTTCCACCTTACCGTGCTTGAAAAAACCTTCGAATGCTTCTCTAAATATGGACTCAGGGTTATCGCAAGCCCTGCATTGTTGCAAGAAATGCTGGACCGCAGGTCTGGCACGGTACCAGATAGGATGGTATGGGTACTTTGCCATTGAAATGGTGTTCCACACTTGTGGACTGTTTGCCAAAGTTCGGAACAATCGGCACACAGATGCCATACGGAAGAGATCTTCCGATGATTCGGTTGCCACGTATAACATGACTTGAAACCAAGCGGACTCCGGGATGAAGGCTTCGGGCATATCGAAATGGACATGCTTCCTTCTCTTTCCTCCGACTGTAGTGAAGTGTTTCGAATTCATTGAAAAGTTTTTGGAATGGAACGATTTGAGGAGTGGCAGAGGGGATAAATGATAATATTTGGGGTACACGTTTTGTTTTAGCCTCTGTTTATAGTGTTTTGAAAAGGTGTTTCCAGTTGGGGTTTTTCCAAGTTGACCCTTTTGAAAGAAACTGAACCCCAGTGAATTAAAACTTAAGACAAAAGAAGGGAAAACGTCATAACGGTGCATACAGAGTCAGACAGTCAAAAAGTTAATTAAATGGCTATTTGCATAGCCATTTTTGGGTTTATCCCACTATCAAATTCATTGATACAAATGTGATGGATTACTAACTAGTGACAGAAGGTCCCATCATATACTTTTTCATTTTCCCACACCCAACTACCCCTAGTAATGTTATTAAAATGGAACCAATAATGACGGATTCTTATCCAACTAGTTGCCTTAATGAAATATAAATAAATTAATAAAATTGAAGCAGTGTCCCGTCATTATTCAGAAAATATATTTGGTAGTGAAGTAGTTTATATTGCTTTTCGGGCTAAAAGATGTCACAATGCTGACGGTACAGGTGTCGACATCGTGACCAACCCACCAAATGATCCCAAAAAAATTAAATATAACTCGATTTGGGCAGAGATGAGAGAGAGCTGAGTGACAAGTTTAGGGTTATGAGTGAAGGGGTATGAATGACAACTATGAGTGAGAAGGTATGAGTCCGAAGAGGTTTCAGTGAGAAGATCTGAGTGAGAAGAGGTACAACTGAGAAGATTCAACATGTCTTCGTCTTCATCTCCCGCTCAAACAAAGAGGTGTCAGTATTGTGGAGCTACAATGGTGCTTCGGGTTTCAAAATCTGACAAAAATCGAGGGAAGCCATTCTGGAAGTGTCTAACCTCCTATGTAAGTTTTAATTTAAAGAATATGTATGTGGGTGAAAAAAAACCTATGTCTAACTCTGACAGAATTATATTCCATATATGATGCCTGCAATTAGGGAGCCACCAGTTGCAATGGATTCGAATGGGTTGATGTAACATCCGCTGAAGCAGAACATCAAGATGACACGTATGATGCTAGAGTGCTGAACATGCTGAAGTCCATTAAGGACTTGGTATTAGTTTTATTAGTTGTATCAATTGTCATTTTATTTGTTCTTTTAATGATCATTTAACTGCACGGTTTAAAAGATTGTGAAAGTTCTCCCGCACAAGACATGTTGCACGCACCACCAATGAGACCCTAAACCCATTTTGTAATATTTGGTAACTGCATGTATTTCGCATGTTATAGAAACGATATTGAATGTTTATTGAAGGTTTATTGATAGTTTGCTGCATGTATATGGAATATCATTGCCCCAAAATTGGATGTTTATTGGGGCCACAAGTATCACTCAAGTAAGAATGAATGGGGGAAACAGACCTTATTCTTTCTTTTAGTAGGAAGAACAACTGTTAAGTTTAATATCCTATTCAATACGACTTCCCTATGGTTGGTGTACTTGGGGACTGAAGTATATTGCATCATTATTGTGGGCAAGGGCATGTCTAATGTGTGTGTTAAGGGAGTATTGTGTGTATATTGCATGTCTATTGTGTGTATATTGCATGTCTACTGTGTGTATATTGCATATCTATTCTCTGTATATGGCAGGCCAAGTTTGTGTATATTGTTTGTCTGTTGTGTGTGTATTGCTTGTCGGTGCGTTTGTGATATGTATGTTGATTTTGTGTATATTGTCTTTGTTTCTACTTTGATGCTACTGAGCTGCGGAAAACCTTTCGCATGTTTAGACACCTATTATGATGCAACACATTGCGATTAATGGTGGCTTGCATCAACAATGACATATCACTTTGCAATGATGTAATACACTTAAAAAGCCATCTTCAAATCCCAATTACATATGCAGTCTTAAAATTCCAATTCAATGCAGTTTGGTTAACAAACATGTAAATGTCATGAAGGAGTTAGCGGTAGAATTCGATAAGGACCCGTACGTCTCTATTGTGTATTTACATTAGTTTGAGAATGGACATTCCCAAAACCTTCTCATGTACCATTTGTCATCTTCAACCAATATCATGGGAAGTAAGCATCTCCCCTTGTTATCTCCGCAGCCAATTTCAACCGAAAAAAAGGCATGTTGTGCGAGGTGCAAGTAGCTAACGGAAGCTTAGCGCTGAAAAGCTCAATGTACTTTAACACAAACATGCCACAATCGCCTCTGAAGCAAAACAAGAACTCGATCAATTAAACTAATGACATTCTAACGTAATTGACAATTGAAAGTAATAAAATTAAATTGCAAGTTGTGCTTACTCATTAGACTGTTGTGGAACATCCACACGCTCTATTGGCCACGGACACCACCAATCTCGGCTGCAATTGTTTGCATAAACACCTTCTTCATAAAAGTCGATGGTGTTGAGAAGATTTGGAAGCGTAATTGATAGCGGGCCGAGTTCTTCCTTTACGATGTCATCTGGAATTAGTGAAACCTTTGAATCGTACACTTTGATTTCACACAATACCAGATCAATCATTACAGCCACCCAATGCTTGTACTTCGTCAACATAAATGGGGTATACACCTTATAGACGGTCTGCCAATCCAACCCACACGGAGGAACCTTCCCATTTACAACGTTTAGTAAACTTTTTCTGATTTTCCACCCAAGCTGCTGTTTTTTTCTTTTATTATCCGCAAAGCAAGTACGAATGTGATTCTGTGAAATACAAAACAATCAATGCTTAAACACCTCCACTAGTGTGTGTATGAAAAATGTGTAATTATTAACGGCACTTGGTGAAGCCCGATGACATACCATAAAAAAAACATCGGTCGTTGTCCAGTCCGCTACTTCTACCGAATCTGTCTCCAATTGTTGTTGTCGCTTCCGGATGAGATACAACCCCAAATCAATGTGCTGCAACATGTTTTTCTTGTCAATCTCATAATGTATGTACATTAAAACAAATGCATAATCAATTACACTTACATCTCCTTTCAGCCAACCATCAGCTTTCACGAGGGAAGCGAAGAATTCAATCTCAGCTTCCACGTTGCCAAATTGCATCACCAAACTATGAATATAAAACAGTTTTAGAACACTGTATATAAAAAATTATATACAGTCATGCTTCTATCTTATAATTGCAAGGGACTTACTTTGGGTCCTGGCGCCATTCCCAACAAAGTTTCAGCAATTTCACCAGATCATCATGCGGAATCGCCTTCATTGGGTCTAACATCTTCAGTCCGGTTGTCTGTGCCCCAGTTTTTGGAACCAATTCACTGCCTTCAACGATCTTCCACAAAGGAATGATCCTCTTCCTTTTCCGTAATTGGACCCCTTGTGCCAGAGCTTTACTTTTATCATTCAACCACACGTTCAACTGAGATAGCACAGCTGTAGGTTCATCCAAATCAATGTCCCCGACAGTAAACTCAAGCAGTGTCCCCTCCGTGCTCTCGCCCATGTCACCCCTAAGTAACATAACTTCATTATCTTCTTTCTCACATTGGTTTTTTTGCACTTCCTTTTCCTCACTTGTTTGTGTTTTCACTTCCTTGCCCTCCCTTTTTTTCCTTTGCAGTTTCTCTCCCTTACTGCTTTTTCTTTTCACTTCCTCTCCCTCACTGCTCTGTCTTTGGGCTTCTTTGCTACTTTTTACTTGCACTTGCTCTCCTTCACTTCTTTTCCTTTGCCCTTCCTCTACCTCACTTGGTTTTCCTTGCACTTCACCCCCTTCAATCCCCTCCTCTTCCTTTTCCTCTCCCTCATTTCTATTACTTGGCCCTTCACCTCCTTCAATCCCCTCCTCTTCCTTTTCCTCTCCGTCAATCCCCTCCTCTTCCTTATGTGCTCCCTCATTTCTATTATTTGGCCCTTCACCCCCTTCAATCCCTTCATCTTCCTTTTCCTCTCCCTCATTTCTGTTACTTGGCCCTTCATCCCATTGAATGTCATCCATTTCCCCATATCCCTTAAATGGATGTGAGACGACACAACGATTCGTCCTCTGTTTCAGTAAAGCTAGGTCCCTCCTTACTTCCTGCTCAAACTGAGGACCTAAACATTGGTCCAACAGTTTTTCCATCCGTATGACCTTTAAGTGAATGACGTCTTTTTCCCGCTTTACTTGAAACAACTCGGACCTCAACAAGCTTACCACCTTGTTCAACTCATCAAGATCACCACATGAAGAAGGAATTGACTCTGCCGAGACAACAGCAGGGCGATCCTGTGGCCAACTCCAATATGGCTATCTCATTTCCTCTTCACTTGGACATAGCGCCCGCAACTGAACTGACTGTTTCAGAATACAGACAAGAGTCATATTAAATCATTCTACTTCATAATTTCATTCAATCTTATCAATAGTTCCAAGGGCTGCAAACCAAACCTCTTTGCTCTGGAAAAAATAATTGTTCAACTTTCTCATCTCTGGAACAGACGTAGTAGTTCTCCATCGCAAAATACGCGGGACAGCGGTCGGATCAACAACCTTGCAGTAATTCAGGTCCGCCATTCTAGGAATTAATTCATTTTCCCAAATCTACACAATTCACAGGACAAAAGTCATTATTTATGTTTTAAAGAAAAACAAAACATAACTGACATGAACATTATTACCATGTACCTGGAAAGCATACGTGAAACCTTTAAAACTCCAGCCACTCCTTTGCGCTTCACCATCCTTCTTGCCCTTCTCATTTCTCCGGCTTGTTCCCGTTACCTTACTTTTCCCCTTCCCTCTTCCCTCTTCATTTTCCAAGCTTTTCACATACTTTGTTGGTGCAGAAAAAGACTATCTTGGGTTTTGTCAAAGGACACCGAACCCCACGGATACCTGTTGAACGCATCCAAGTCCTCTACAAGGGTCAGGTAATTTAGATTGATGTTCAAATGTTTGTCCCTTCCCAAAACCACTAACTCAACAAAGTAAACAAGAGCTAGCTTGTAGATGTCATCTTCCTCTGTGCACCTCACAAATGCTTCTTCTAAAGCATTGCATGTAATTCCTTCGTCTATAAAATATCTTTTCTGAAGTCTGATTTCATCACTCTCTCCACTGGAAACTTCAGGCACTTCCCCAAAACGAAGCCCTGTGATCAAACAGAAATCCTGACGAGTGAACTGAGCAACGTCACACCCTAATAAGAAACTCAGTCCATCCAAGTCTTTCACACCCTGCCCCGCTACTCTACGCAACACAACCCCATGCACAATCTGCCCGCTAAACTGAATCTTATCTATATTCAGAAGATGGCCAAAGCATGATGTCTTGAATTGTTCTAATTGTTCCGCACTCAACTTCGCTCGAATTGCAGCTAGAGATGAATTTGCATGTGAGCAGTTGTTCACCCGTGACGAATATACCTCTGCCTCTGGCCATACCAGCTCCACGTTGGATCCCATTTCCTCAAATACAATGTGAAATAACGTGAACATATATACTACCACATATTTGCACAATCACAACTAGTCAACCAGGCACATTACAACTTTTACAAAGTACATGAGCATAGGGATTACTCATCACAGGCTTTAACATCATCAAAGCAATATGACAATTTTTGTGCAAATACCTGTTAATGCAATGATTATGTGAATTACAAACAATTTCACGTGTTTTATTTATGGATCCATACTCGTGTGAGTGCAATGCAGGCAAGTTCTGCACTTCACACACATGACAATTATTGTCATCTCATACACAACCCAAAATAAATAAATAAGAAATATAGTGGAAGGAAGCAAAGCAAAGCATGTACTCTGCTATCTGCTTGCTAAGCAATTGCCACATCCTTCTTTCTTTCTACCTTTTTCTTCAGTCACCCACAATCGTCATAGATCAACCTTCATTTCAAATGCTTTGCACTTTTATTCATGAGTTTATTATTATCTGTTCTCATTTCTCATAGGCAAATTTAGTAACAAATGAAATAATATTTATTTCACAAAATATATAAATTCTAGTGCCAGAGAGGTACTCTTCACTCTGCACTGCTTCAAATGTGGAAGGTTTTGAGCGCCTCCTCCAATTTAACACCATTATCTTATTCATATCATTACTAACATGTTATTGACATGTTATTGCAATTGAAGCACAAATAAGAGATGCCAAATCCAACAACATTGATGGTACAAATTGGGGAAAACCATTACTCTAACCCTAAACTCAAATTCCTTACATTACTCATCAAATGCTTTGCAGTTCTATTCATGAGTTTATTATTATCTGTTCAAATGTTTCTCAGGCAAATTTAGTAACAAAGGAAATCATATTTACTTCATAAAATATATATATATATTCTAGCGCCTCTTCTTAATCTGCACTATGCACTGCTTCAAATGTGGAAGGTTTTGAGGGCCTCCTCCAATTCAACACCATTATCTTATTCATATCATTATTGACATGTTATTCACTTGTTATTGACTTGATTTTCATTCTTTTTTTAACATATACCTAAGCAAAAATTAACATGCAACTGAAGCACAACGAAGAGATGCCAAATCCAACAAAATTTATGGTACAAATTGGGGAAAACCATTACTCTAACCCTAAACTCAAATTCCATAAATTACTCACCAAATGCTGGTTATTGCAAGGTGTCTGTGTGGGGTCTTTCTGTTTCTTTGCTCCACAAATGGAACCTACCACTTCCAACGAATACAGCTTCTCCCCTTCCCCTTCCACTGCTTCGCCTCTTCACTGATTTGGAATCCACACCTTTGCCCCTTCTACTCCAAATAAATACTTTTTCGGGGTCTGGAGAACGGAGTGGCGAATCGTTGCCTTCAACTGTCGTTAGCCGTTGCCTTCATTGGGTATCTCAGACCTCTGTGTTTTAGAGAGATGAGTTCTTTCTGTTCAAACTTCGAACTTGCCTCTTCTTCTTCTTTTTCGGACGTGTTTCCCTCTTCTTCTTCTTTTTGGACGTGCTGAATATTCAATTCGGGTTTGGGTTCCTCACCTACCCAATTGTGAAACTTTATCTCAATTCTCCCCAGCCCTTGGATTAATCTGATGGCTATAAAGTGAACCCCTTATAACTTACCCCTTATAACTTTCCACTCATTATAGTCTTGGCGATGAAGCGAGGGAATAGACACTGTCGGGAGTGTGGACACATTGGTCATGATAGAAGACAATGCCCAAGAAATTTGAACACACCGTAAGATGCTAACACTATTTATAATAACACCTAAAATTTGAATAGGTAAATTTTTTATGTGCTTGTGTTTGATGTTTATGCAGGACATCACCGTTGAACAATGACGAATCAACTCCAATAGATCGTAGTGACCTATTATTCGACGAATTTGACAGGATGCACAGACCAACTGAATTTTTTATGTTTCTATTAGACGAAATTCGGTTGTTATGAAGACTAATGATCAGGTGAAGTTTTCTAGATTCAGTTTTTATTATTATTATTATTTTGTTCATGTCCACCGATGAGCTCTTACTATGTCCACTGGTAATTGAAATGAAAATTTACTTGGTTTCATTCTTGCATGAAATTTGGACACATGTTAATTTTACATCTTCTCCCCATTTAGAAATTTTCATAGACATTTGATAAAGTATCAAATTTTGAGTTATGTGAAAAAGCAATGACTTTTACCATGTAAAATGGGTAGTTTATGGTGAATTATGTTTTAACAGAGATTCATTGATTATATCACAGGCTAATGCAGCATTTCCAGCAGCCAGCTGTTGTTTCCATTACCAGTAATGATTTCCAGCAATACCCACTTTTTCCGAATGTTATGTTCTAGTGTTTTACTGGTTATTAAGATCTGAGCTCGACTGGTTATTAGGGGCACGATTTTGTAAACATTTGTAACTGAAGGATACTTGAAGCACTTTGTTGGAACAGAGTGATTAGAAAGCAGCGTGTAAAAAAGTACATTGCAGCTAATCACATTTCGAACGGTTGGAGAATAGTAAAGGGTACACTAACATTTGAACTACTCATAATTTCACACACAAAATGAAATTTGATTGCAAAACATATTATGTGCTCCCTCTTAGCAATACCACAATCTCCCCAACCAACTGAACAATGGTAGCCACAATCACTCAGTCGTATTGGTCAGCTTCTTCTTAGCATGTCTCACATGCTTATGGTCACTCATGTCCCCAGTGATATAGACGAAATAAATATTCAGCAATATTTGGAATTTTATTATATATAAATAAACCATAAACCATTCACTAAACAATGTATAGCACATGTTATGTTACTTATGACTCACGTGTCAGTTTTTTGAGAAAAAGTACGCCAGCTCTTTAATGTGAATGGACATGATAATGGGGCTTTACTGATTCCCAACTTGCTGTGATATTGACTGCTTATTGAATAATATTTTGATATTTGCAAAATATAATGTTAGACAGAAGGAACACATGATGAGTTGCAATACATAGTCCCAATAATTATATATGAAGCAAATGAAACTGATATTTGTGTTATTTTAAATTAGATAATGACATTAAGGGAATATACTTCTAATTTGTGCAATACCACGATCACCCTCAACCAACTAAACAGTGGTAGCCGCAATCACTTAGTCGTATCGGTCGGCTTTTTCCGAGCAGCTTTGACGTGCTTATGCTCATTCATGTCACCACCATCATCTAGTATCTCTCTCATAGCATTAGGGGACACATAGTCCCAATTATATGAGTAGTTGCCGCAAATGCTCGGAATTTTTTGAATCCTTCGTTGAATGCCAACTCCAGTTCACTATGGTGCTCTTCGCATCGCATATGGTTCAACAAACAACCTTTAATTTCATCATTCATTACTGTATCCAACTCCTCAGCTTTCAGCTTCCTTTTATGACTCAGCTTCAAGTACTTGTTCTTTTGGGAGAACGCTTTGTTTACTCTAATGTTAAGATCAGCCAAAATGGCCTTGTCTTCAAAACATTTCTCGTGCCATGAATTGATCAGTCTGGAATTATAATCCAGCTTGCTACTGACTGCATGTATTGCCTCTAATGGATCATCAGAGTCCCCCTCACTCCCAAATGATGTTGAAAAAGGAAGGGGTCGGTGAGTACAATGTGGAAATAGAACCTGCGACTCCAATTTATCATCTTCGATTGTGTTGTTGGTGCCTGAAGAGGTTGACATGCTTGAATAATCCTATTTGTTTTGGGAGGATGAGGATTGCATATGCAATTTCGTTTGAGAAAGGGAACATAGGTTTATAGACCAACATACCAAAGCTTGTGTGTAGTCAACATATGTACTTTCTTTCAATTTTAAAAAAAAGAGTTGTCAGGTTTTGCTTTTCAAGCATGTCAACCTCACACTCTCCTTACACCACTGATAGTGGTTGAAAGAAACTCAATGGAAGTGACATCTAGTTAGTGAACTCAACTAAACTAGTTAGGATTAAACTTAGATTGTATCAGACCAAAAATTAATTTATACATTGTCCACCAAATATTTTTTGGCGGGAACCCTTTTATTGGTATTACTATCACCCCTTTCATAGAAATTCTCCCTCTACACAAAACTCACTCCTCCACCTAATCTGTCTCCATCTACTGAAACTCTCTCCTCTATAGAAACTCACACCCCCCATAGAATGGATTTACTAACCAAGTTTGATGTGAGCATAATAAACACCCCTCCAAACAAAAACCGCCTTCGAAACGCAAGTGAGTCACCAGACAAGCAATGTCACATTCCTAGACAGAATGACCATTTTGTTGGAAGTTTTGAGTCTGAAAGAGTTCTTGCTTTTTGGAAGGAGAGGCATCTTCAACTTGGTGATGAAATCCAAAGGGCAAAGGCACGTTTGGAATTTGTTGAAAGCCAAATTAAAGATGACAAAAGGCAGGCCAATCTGGATAGGGTGAAGTTGCAGCGCATGAAGCATAGACACAAACGACTTCAGAGTGTAGCTGTTCAAAAATACAAGAACTCATCTAATGCAGTGGAGTCAAAGAAGCGTGTGATGCAAGCTGGATTCGACTACTTCCGATCCTATGCAAAACTCGTCGTACCCGGGTTTGATTGGTCATCTATTACCGTTTCCGACGTTAACAAATATACTCAGCAATGGAAGTAACCATTTTGGTTCTCGTGTTTGAGCAGAGGCAAATCAGTGGAATTGGAATTTTCGTTAAACTCTGCTTCAAACCTATTTTGATGCTTACTACTATGGAAGATTTCAACCTTAATATTTTGATGTCTTTAATTACGATAACACAAGATGCAAAGAGCCCATCTACTTCAATCATATGTTGCTGCCATGTCCATTTTTTTGTGATCACGTATCAGATTTGGACATGGTTGCATCATATGCAATGTTGCCTTTATTTATTATATGTTAGGACAAGGTATATGGAAAAGCATTTGTGAGTGTGTTTGTGACAATGTTATGGAATTATTATGTACCATTTATATATTATTTTTTGTACTGGTTCATCTCCTACTATTTCTTTCTTTCTTTATATTATATTTTTGTGGAATCCCTCTCAAAGTTAACATATACTATGAAAAAAATGCACACTGAATATATAATCACTCATATAGACTAGGACAAATATTCACTAATATTTAAAAATTGCTTGACTTGTGTGAGGTTTTTCAGAAAAAGTATGGCATTATTTTATGTGATTGGACATGATAGAAAATATATTACTGATTCCCAATGCGGCGTCATATGGACGACTTATTGAGTACCTCTGACGTGTTCAAAACTCTAGGCGCAGTTGCATGTGGACAACTTATTGAATACCTCTGACGTGTTCAAAGCTCTAGGCGTAGTTGCAATGATGGCTTCAAAGCATGTGCAATTATTATATATGTACATTATTATAACAAAACAGATTATTTTACATCCTTATATATGAAAGGAAACTAATTCTTGTATTATTACAAATTATATAACGAATATTAAGGAAATATACTTGTTAAAGTGAACAAAAATATATACTTAGGGTTAAGAGGAAAATGAGTTATGTAAAAATAATTTGAATTTTTTCATTGCGAAACGGATGATTTATAGGTTCCCTTAGTTTTATAACATCACAAGGAGGTTCGAGTAATTTTCGGTGCATTTTTAGGATTTTCCTACTATTTATTACTTTTTTCAAAGATTTTTGCACTAAAAAAGCTAAAATAATTGCAAGAGGACACCTGGGGCGATCTCAGCCCGTCACCTTTCACCACTTGCACAAGTGTACGTCAATCAACATGGCCACATCCTTGCATTTTATCCTAAATTATTATTTTATTACTTTTTCTTAGAAAATTCATAACTAAATACACAAAAATTAGAAAAATGATCTGAAAATTGCTACGAACTCATTGACACTCCATCTCCCTTGTTGAATTCCCCGATTCATGGTTACGTATTTTAAAAAATTATTCCGAATATTAACGGGAGATGCTTGTTGAAGTAGGTTATTGAAGTTAAAGTTAACAAACATATATACGGTTAAGAGGAAAGTGAGTTATGTAAAATAATTTAGATTTTTTCATTATGAAACAGATGATTTATAGGTTCTCCTAGTTTTATAACGTCACAAGGAGGCCGGTGTAATTTTCGGGGCATTTTTAGGATTTTCTTACTATTTATTACCTTTTTTCAAATATTTTTGCACTAAAAAAGCCAAAATAATTGCAAGAGGACACCTGGCGCGATCTCAGCCCGTCACCTTTCACCACTTGCACAAGTGTACGTCATTCAACATGGCCACATCCTTGCCTTTTACCATAAATTATTATTTTATTACTTTTTCTTAGAAAATTCATAACTAAATACACAAAAATTAGAAAAATGATCCGAAAATTGCTACGAACTCATTGACACTCAATCTCCCTTGTTGAATTCCCCAATTCATGGTTACACATTTTAAAAAATAATTCCAAACATTAACGGGAAATGATTGTTGAAGTAGGTTATTGAAGTTAAAGTTAACAAACATAAATACTTAGGGTTAAGAGGAAAGTGAGTTATCTAAAACAATTTGGATTTTTCATTGCGAGACGGATGATTTATAGGTTCCCCTAGTTTTATAACGTCACAAGGAGGCCCGGGTAATTTTCGGGGCATTTTTAGAATTTTCCTACTATTTATTACAGTTTTTCAAAGATTTTTGCACTAAAAAAGCCAAAATTATTGCAAGAGGTCACCTGGCGCGATTTCAGCCCCTCACCTTTCACTACTTGCACGAGTGTACGTCAGTCAACATGGCCACATCCTTGCCTTTTACCTTAAATTATTATTTTATTACTTTTTCTTAGAAAATTCATAACTAAATACACAAAAACTAGAAAAATGATCTGAAAATTACTACGAACCCATTGACACTCCATCTCCCTTGTTGAATTCCCCGATTCATGGTTACACATTTTAAAAAATAATGCCGAACATTAACGGGAGATGATTGTTGAAGTAGTTATTGAAGTTAAAGTTAACAAACACAAATACTTAGGGTTAAGAGGAAAGTAAGTTATCTAAAACAATTTGGATTTTTTCATTGTGAAACGGATGATTTATTGGTTTCCCTAGTTTTATAACGTCACAAGGAGGCCCGGGTAATTTTCGGGGCATTTTTAGAATTTTCCTACTATCTATTACTTTTTTTCAAAGATTTTTTGCGCTAAAAAAGCCAAAATAATTGCAAGAGGACACCTGGCGCGATCTCAGCCCCTCACCTTTCACCACTTGCACAAGTGCACGTCAGTCAACATGGCCACATCCTTGTATTTTACCCTAAATTATTATTTTATTACTTTTTCTTAGAAAATTCATAACTAAATACACAAAAATCCCAATAATGTTCCGAAAATTGCTACGAACTTAATTGAGATTTCATCTTCCTACTGAATTCCCTGTTTCATGGTTATGCTACATTAGTATTTTATCATTATTTATCCTAAATTATTTTTATTATTATTATATTACTTTTTAACCTGTACATTTGTTAATTATATTTACTCCAACTTTTTTTTTTAATTTTTATTTTTCGTACAAATAGACCAGTTCTGGTGCAATTCAGTTTCTCTCTTCTTCAATTTGTTAATTTTTTTTTTTCTTTTTTAGGTTTAAGGGATGTTTTGAAAAATAAAATGGAAATATACAAGTCATCCATTCTACAACATCAGGAAAAAATTATTCAAAGTCATTCACTGTTCAAGTTTTGCTTAAGAAACGTGTAACCAAATCATTTGGGATATACTAAGTGGGAAAATTTCATTCCCAAGCACTGAGTAAGAAGTTTAGGGTTATGAGTGAAAGGGTATGACTGAGAACTATGAGTGAGAAGGTATGAGTCCGAAGAGGTTTCAGTGAGAAGATCTGAGTGAGAAGAGGTATAAGTGAGAAGGTTCAACGTGTCTTCATCTTCATCTCGCGCTCAAACAGAGAGGTGTCAGTATTGTGGAGCTACAATAGTGCTTCGAGTTTCAAAATCAGACAAAAATCGAGGGAAGCCATTTTGGAAGTGTCTAACCTCCTATGTAAGTTTTCATTTCAAGAATATGTATGTGGGTGAAAAAAACCTAAGTCTAACTCTGACATAATTATTTTGCATATATGATGCCTGCAATTAGGGAGCCACCAGTTGCAATGGATTCGAATGGGTTGATGTAAACTCCGCTGAAGCAGAACAGCAAGATGACACGTATGATGCTACAGTGCTGAATATGCTGAAGTCCATTAAGGACTTGGTATTAGTTTTATTAGTTGTATCAATTGTCATATTATTTGTTCTTTTAATGATCAATTAAGTGCACGGTTTCAAGAATTGTGAAAGTTCTCCCCAAAAAGACATGTTGCACGCACCACCAATGAGTTTTCAAACCCATTTTGTAATTTTTGTTCTTGAAATAGGTGGATTGGCATTGAATTTAAACAAAAGCATTTATTTGTTTGAAACCCAGCAAAAACTTTCCAAGACTTACTTAAAAAAAATAAAGTCATACGAAGACGATAAAATCACAATACAGGGCCAATACGATGCAATAATAAGACAATACATTTTTTTTGAAAATTGCATAATTATTTAGTATATATAGATTGTTTATTTGCGTATACTTAAAGTTTACTGATTGTTTACTGAATATAAATCACATGATATTGAATGTTTATTGAAGGTTTATTGATCGTTTACTGCATGTATTTCGCATGTTATTGCTCCAATATTGAATGTTTATTGAAAGTTTATTGATTGTTTACATGTTTATTGAAGGTTTATTGATGATTAACTGCATGTATTTCACATGTTATTGAACCGATATTGAATGTTTATTGAAAGTTTATTGATTGTTTACATGTTTATTGAAGGTTTATTGATTGTTAACTGCATGTATTTCGCATGTTATTGAACTGATATTGAATGTTTATTGAAGGTTTATTGATTATTTGCTGCATGTATATCGAATATTATTGCTCCAATATTGGATGTTTATTGGGGGTAAAAGTACCACTCAAGTAAGATTTAAGGGGGGAAACGGACCTTATTCTTTCTTTTAGTAGGAAGAACAACTGTTAAGTATAATTTCCTATTCAATACGGCTTCCTTATGGTTGGTGTAATTGGGGACTGATGTATATTGCATGTCTATTGTGTGTATATTGCATGTCTATTGCGTGTATATTGTTTGTCTGTTGTGTGTATATTGCTTGTCTGTTGCCTGCGTATTGTTGTTTATTTCCTTCGTAAGCAATAAACAATCAATGCACATACAATAAATGTAAGATATACACGCAATAGAGAAGCAATATAGACGCAATAGACATGCAATATAGACGCACCAATATACATTACTTTTATGCTACTGAGCTGCCCAAAACCAATAAAAAAAAAAAGAAAATCAACGAATTTATTAACCGATTCTAAAGGAGAGATGGATTCAAACCCGAGGGGCGGTACGGAACCAATAAGGAGTTTTTATAGCATTGCACCAGAATTACCTTATTAAGATGCAACCCATTGTGATTAAGTCAAGGCACGTTGAACGGCTTAAAGATTAGGATATGATATTTGAAATGGTGGCTTGCATAAATGATGACATATCACTTTGCAATGATGTAATACACTTAAAAAGCCATCTTCAAATTCCAATTCACATATGCAGTCTTTAAATCCCAATTCAATGCAGTTTGGTTAAGGTTATGTAAATGTCGTGAAGGAGTTAAGCTAATATTACACAGATGTTTGTTTCATTAAATCCAAAAATACTTTACACTCCATAGGCACATTCTATGTATGGGAATGACATGTGTCTAACTTCAAAAACTCATCTGCCTATCCATTTAGATTGCCTATGTGCAATAGATTTACAGATCCATTTACTTTTCTCCTCACCAAGCCTCAGCATCTCCATTTCAGTTTCTTCATTTTTCTGTCTATGCTCTGCATCCAACTCCATATACATTTAGCACAATATGAGAATAAACGTAGCGTAGTATCACACTAATCAAAATGAAAGCATGCATCCGCTAAAATATTTGCCACTATTTTGGTTCTAATTGTTATTGTCCAATAACTTAAACCTAAAATTATGTACAAAAATACACTAAGATTGAGAAAGATGAAGAAGAATAGAGGAGCAGAGGTAGAATTCGAAAAGGACCCGTAGGTCTCTATTGTGTATTTACATGAGTTTGAAATTAGACATTCTCAAAACCTATTTAATCATCATGTACCTAAACCAAGTTCAACCAATATCATGGCATGTAAGCATCTTCCCGTGTTATCTCTGCAGCCAATTTCAACCGAAAAAGGGCATGTTCTGCGAGGTGCAAGTAGCTAACAGAATCTCA
Organism: Prunus persica; assembly: GCF_000346465.2. Taxonomy (NCBI): domain Eukaryota; kingdom Viridiplantae; phylum Streptophyta; class Magnoliopsida; order Rosales; family Rosaceae; genus Prunus; species Prunus persica. The sequence continues at coordinate 13,867,298 of NC_034014.1, forward strand.
GCGCTCAAAAACTCAATGTACTTCAACACGAACATGCCACAATCGCCTTTGAAGCAAAACAAGAACTCGATCAATTCAACTAATGACATTCTAACGTAATTGACAATTTAAAGTAATAAAATTAAATAAAAAGTTGTGCTTACTGATTAGACTGTTGTGGAACATCCACACGCTCTATTGGCCAAGGACACCACCAATCTCGGCTGCAATTGTTTGCGTAAACACCTTCTTCATAAAAGTCGATGGTGTTGAGAAGATTTGGAATCGTAATTGAAAGCGGGGCGAGTTCTTCCTTTAAGATCTCATCGGGAATAAGTGAAACCATTGAATCATACACTTTGATTTCACACTTAACCAGATCAATCATTACAGCCACCCAATGCTTGTACTTCGTCAACATACAAGGGGCATACACCTTATATGCGTTCTGCCAATCCATCCCACACGCCGGAACCTTGCCATTTACAATGTTCAGTAAACTGTTTCTAATTTTCCACCCAACCTGCTCTTTTTTTCTTTTATTATCCGCAAAGCAAGTATGAATGTGATTTTGTGAAATAGAAAACAATCAATGGTTAAACACCTCCACAAAGCAAGTATGGATAATTTGTAATTATTAACAGCACCTGGTCAAGGCCCATGACATACCATAAAAAATACATCGGTCGTTGTCCAGTCCGATATTTCTACTTCCTCCAACTCTTGTTGTCGCTTCCAGATGAGATACAACCCCAAATCAATGTGCTGCACATGTTTTTCTTGTCAATCTCATAATCTATGTACATTAAAACAAATGCATAATCAATTAAACTTACATCTCCTTTCAGCCAACCATCAGCTTTGACGAGGGAAGCGAAGAATTCAATCTCAGGTTCCACGTTGCCAAATTGCATCACCAAACTATGAATATAAAAAAGTTTTAGAACACAACAATTAAAAAATATATACACTCATGCCTTCTATCTCAAAAAACAAGGGACTTACTTTGGGTTATGGCGCCATTCCCAATAAAGTTTCAGCAATTTCACCATATCATCATGCGGAATCGCCTTCATTGGGTCTAACATCTGAAGTCGGGTTGTCTCTGGCAAAGTTTTTTGAACCAATTCACTACCTTCAATGATCTTCTACATAGGAATGATCCTTCTCCTCTTCCGTAATTGGACCCCTTGTTCCACAGCTTTACCTTTATCATTCAACCAAACAGTCAACTGAGATAGCACAACTGTAGGTTGATCCAAATCAATGTCCCCGAGAGTAAACTCAACCTTTGTCCCCTCCGTGCTCTCGCCGATGTCATTGCCAAGCAACATAACTTCATTATCTTCTTTTTCACATTGGTTTCTTTGCACTTCCTTTTCCTCACTTCTTTGTCTTTTCACTTCCTTGCCCTCCCTTCTTTTTCTTTGCGGATCCTCTCCCTCACTGCTTTTTCTTTGCAGTTCCTCTCCCTCACTGCTTTTTCTTTGCAGTTCCTCTCCCTCACTGCTTTTTCTTTGCAGTTCCTCTCCCTTACTGCTTTTTCTTTTCACGTCCTCTCCCTGATTGCTCTTTCTTTGCGCTTCCTCTCCCTTGCTGCTTTTTATTTTCACTTGCTCTCCTTCACTTCTTTTCCTTTGAGCTTCCTCTACCTCACTTGGTTTTCCTTGCACTTCACCCCCTTCAATCCCCTCCTCTTCCTTTTCATCTCCCTCATTTCTATTACTTGGCCCTTCACCCCCTTCAATCCCTTCATCTTCGATTTCCTCTCCCTCATTTCTGTTACTTGGGCCTTCATCCCATTGAATGTCATCCATTTCCTCACTTCCCTTAAATAGATGTGAGATGACACAATGATTCGTCCTCTCTTTCAGTAAAGCTAGGTCCCTCCTTACTTCCTGCTCAAACTGAGGACCTAAACAGTGGTCCAAAAGTTTTTCCATCCGTATGACCTTTAACTCAAAGACGTCCTTTTCCAGCTTTACTTGAAACAACTCGGACCTCAACAAGCTTACCATCTTGTTCAACTCATCAAGGTCAGCACATGAAGAAGGAATTGACTCTGCCGAGACAACAGCAGGGCGATCCTATGGCCAACTCCAATATGGTTGTCTCATTTCCTCTTCACTTGGACATAGCGCCTGCAACTGAACTGACTGTTTCAGAATACAGACAAGAGTCATATTCAATCATTCTACTTCATAATTTCATTGAATCTTATAAATAGTTCCAAGGGTTGCAAACCAAACCTCTTTGCTCTGGAAAAAATAATTGTTCAACTTTCTCATCTCGGGAACAGACGTAGTAGTTCTCCATCGCAAAATACGCGGGACAGTTGTCGGATCAACAACCTTGCAGTAATTCAGGAACGCCATTCTAGGAATTAATTCATATACCCAAATCCGCTACTCTACGCAACACAACCCCATGCACAATCTGCTCACTAACTGAATCTTATCTATATTCAGAAGATGGCCAAAGCATGATGTCTTGAATTGTTTTAATTGTTTCGCACTCAACTTTGCTCGAATTGCAGCTCGAGATGAATTTGCATGTGAGCAGTTGTTCACCCATGACGAATATGCCTCTGACTCTGGCCATACCAGCATTTTCAGAGCTTTTCACATACTTTGTTGGTGCAGAAAATAGACTGTCTTGGGTTTTGTCAAAGGACACCGAACCCAAAGGATACCTGTTGAACGCATTGACTCTGCCGAGACAACAGCAGGGCGATCCTATGGCCAACTCCAATATGGTTGTCTCATTTCCTCTTCACTTGGACATAGCGCCTGCAACTGAACTGACTGTTTCAGAATACAGACAAGAGTCATATTCAATCATTCTACTTCATAATTTCATTGAATCTTATAAATAGTTCCAAGGGTTGCAAACCAAACCTCTTTGCTCTGGAAAAAATAATTGTTCAACTTTCTCATCTCGGGAACAGACGTAGTAGTTCTCCATCGCAAAATACGCGGGACAGTTGTCGGATCAACAACCTTGCAGTAATTCAGGAACGCCATTCTAGGAATTAATTCATATACCCAAATCCGCTACTCTACGCAACACAACCCCATGCACAATCTGCTCACTAAACTGAATCTTATCTATATTCAGAAGATGGCCAAAGCATGATGTCTTGAATTGTTTTAATTGTTTCGCACTCAACTTTGCTCGAATTGCAGCTCGAGATGAATTTGCATGTGAGCAGTTGTTCACCCATGACGAATATGCCTCTGACTCTGGCCATACCAGCTCCACATTGGATCTCATTTCCTAAAATACAAGATGAAATAACGTGAACACATATACTACCATGTATTTGCACAATCACATTGGTATTTACACAACTAGTCAACCAGGCACATTACAAATTTTACAAAGTACATGAGCATAGGGATTACTGATCACAGGCTTTAACATCATCAAAGCAATATGACAAATTTTGTGCAAATACCTGTTAATGCAATGATTATGTGAATTACAAACAATTTCATGTGTTTTATTTATGGATCCAAACTCCAATCAATGGTTGATGCATGAGTGAGTGTGAGTGCAATCTAGGCAAGTTCTGCACTTCACACACATAACAATTATTATCATCTCATACACAACACAAAATAAATAAATAAGAAATATAGTGGAAGGAAGCAAAGCAAAGCATCTACTCTGCTATCTGCTTGCTAAGCCGTTGCCACATCCTTCTTTCTTTCTAGCTTTTTCTTCAGTCAGCCACAATCGTCATAGATCAACCTTTATTTCTAATGCTTTGCACTTTTATTTACGAGTTTATTATTATCTGTTCTCATTTCTCATAGGCAAATTTAGTAACAAATGAAATAATATTTATTTCAAAAAATATATAAATTCCAGCGCCAGAGAGGTACTCTGCACTCTACACGGCTTCAAATGTGGAAGGTTTTGAGGGCCTCCTCCAATTCAACACCATTATCTTATTCATATCATTATTAACATGTTATTGATATGTTATTGATATGTGATTGACTTGATTTTCATTCATTTTTTAACATATATCCAAGCAAAAATTAACATGCAAGTGAAGCACAAAGAAGAGATGCCAAATCCAACAACATTGATGGTACAAATTGGGGAAAACCGTTACTCTAACCCTAAACTCAAATTCCATAAATTACTCATCAAATGCTTTGCACTTCTATTCATGAGTTTATTATTATCTGTTCTCATGTTTCTCAGGCAAATTTAGTAACAAAGGAAATCATATTTATTTCAAAAAATATATATATTCTAGCGCCAGAGAGATAATCTGCACTATGCACTGCTTCAAATGTGGAAGGTTTTGAGGGCCTCCTCCAATTCAACACCATTATCTTATTCATACCATTATTGACATTTTATTGACTTGTTATTGACTTGATTTTCATTCTTTTTTTAACATATACCCAAGCAAAAATTAACATGCAAGTGAAGCACAAAGAAGAGATTCCAAATCCAACAACATTGATGGTACAAATTGGGGAAAACCATTACTCTAACCCTAAACTCAAATTCCATAAATTACTCACCAAATGCTGGTTATTGAACAATCGCAAGGTGTCTGTGCGGGGTCTTTCTGTTGCTTTGCTCCACAAATGGAACCTACCACTTCCAACGAATACGGCTTCTCTCCTTCCCCTTCCACTGCTTCGCCCATTCACTATTTTGGAATCCACACCTTTGCCCCTTCTACTCAAAATAAATACTTTTTCAGGGTCTGGAGAACGGAGTGGCTTCAACCGTTGCCTTCAACCGTCGTTAACCGTTTCCTTCAACCGTTTCTCAGAGCTATGGGTTTTAGAGAGATGAGTTTTTTCTGTTCAAACTTCGAAGTTGCCTCTTCTTCTTCTTTTTCGGACGTGCTGGATATTCAATTCGAGTTTGGGTTCCTCACCTACCCGATTGTAACACTTTATCTCAATTCTCCCCAGCCCTTGGATTGATCTGATGGCTATAAAGTGAACCCCTTATAACTTATCCCTTATAACTTTCCACTCATTATAGTCTGAGCGATACATGATTGGCTTAATTAATAATATTTAATTAATTAAGACTTAGGATTTGGGCTCTCTGGAAAAACTACTAAAGACACTTAGTCTGAAAAGACACTTGGGGATCCCATGGTGTAGGTTCAATAGGCAAACTGGTTGGGAACGGCTCAAGGTATGGACACATTATTTACTCAATCCTATGACCAAAGTGTGTTGTCTACAAAAGTTTATAGGGTATGTTTCGTACAAACATTTAACAACGTTAATATTTTGATATTCAAAAGACGTATGGCAAAATACTTTTAATTAATGTTACCTATATAGGAGTAAATGTGGGGTTGCATTTATGAGAATTACATGACTACATTCTCTAAAGCTCATATTAAACCGGGATTTGTTTAGGACCAAAATGAATACAATCGCATGAACTTAAGTGTGTATAGATTTAACGCATGTGTGGCGTATTGTCTCAGTTTACTACAAAACGATGAATAATTCAAGTTTATGAATTCCACTTATTCATTAAGTAGATCTGATACGTCTACATTAGAGAAAGTTCAAGTCCAATAGACACTTAACCTGATGTGTATTTTATCTAATTTGTTCTCCAGTTTTTTAGTTTGTGTATATTTTTAAAAATTTTCATTTCAAATGTAGTAGAAGTTAAATTCAAACCAAAAGTCTTATCCTTTCTTTGAATTTGAACATGTATAACTGATACTAACTGCTATTTGAAGAGGTGCAATTGTGTTATAAAACCACAAGTCCTAACCATAAAAAATCATCTTTTTTCGAACTATTCACACTGCTTTATAAAATTATATTATGTATTGGAGAGAGAACCACACAACATTCGCCAGAGTTTAAGGATCCGGTGCTAAATCATTGAGTTATAGATAGTAGAATCATGTGAGATAGACGCCTATTGAACTTCAAACACTGAAGAGGGGTGAAATTCTGTCTTTAAGACATAGCGAATCCGCAAGCCTCTATCTTCAATAAAAGTCAGTGTTCTGCACTTAATTTCTTCTTACCCATTTATACAAGTTTGTATTTTTGTTTCTTTCTACACTTATTGCTTCGTGTATTAGTATAGTGATCAATATTATAAGTCATTTACTGAATTTCTTCTAACACCGTAACATGGGATACATAATGCAAGCATAAGGGAGAAATTGAGTATGTTGAAAGTTCATGGGGAAAGTGAAACGATAAGCAAAGCAAAGGTGGCACCAAGGTCTAAAATATTGATGATATCGGAAATATCGGTAGTCCAAAAACATGAAAATTTTGATGAAAATATCGGGATATTATCGATATCAATAAAAATTGAATAAAACCCATGAAAATTGTAAGAAAAACTTGGAAATTTTTATTGAAACTTTGGAGAATGTTTATTTAGTCAATTATCTATTAGTTTATCACAAAAAATTAGAAGGAAATGCATTGCATGATGGATTTAACTGATTTAAGTTGATTATACAACAAGCTGGCAAACACTGTGAGTGTATGAAATATGTAGTAATTAATGAAAAAGATTAAACACACCATAATCATTTATATATAATGATTTACTACAATATTTTACACTTCATACATTGCATGGTAAGATACATGAGTGACTTAGTACCACATATAGTTCCTATGAGGTTTAAATTTTTCACTATCTTCATCATCTCTATGTGTAGAGTAAGTATATTGTGAAGAGTCGCCATCAAATGATAAATCCCCAAAATAGTTTTGTATGTAATTGTTAACATGCCACCTATATAAATATAAATATTTTAGCATATTATCACAAAAACATAAGTGATATGGTGATTAAAGTGTCGGATGAGTAAAATGGGAAGGGTTTAAATCCCCTTTGTGTTTTTTTTCTTCCCTTTTTCCCCTTTTTTCCTTCTTTTTCCTTTTTTTTCCCTTTACATCGATATTTTTGATATTTTTGCAATATTACACTGATATTTTGACAAAATATTGCTGAAGTGTGAGCGAAATTATCGACATCGATATTTTTCGATATTATCATCAATATTGTCGATATTTATACGATATGTACATGGATATGTTCCGAAATATCCGTGATTCGAAAAAACCGAAATATCCTCGATATTTCGTCGATATTATCGATATTTCAGACTATGGCACATATCAATAAATAAGTTTAATTATAATTATTCTTCACTAATAGGGAGAATTAAATGATAGGATTTAATTCACGATCAATTAAGAGTAATTAGACCTACCTACTGCCTTGTTAATTAGAATCTACAAATTACACATCGATAAATATAATAAAAGTAACAAATAAAAAAAGATAAGAGGTTGAGAGTCAATGTCAATAGTTAATATCAGTTGTCAAAGTCAAAGTCAAATCTATTGACAAAGATGGTTGATGAAGTCAAACTATACTAGTGTGATTAAGGTGGGGGATTTTAAGGACTTCAATAGTCCAATTGTACGATTTAGAACTCAAATGAACAAAATAATGATAGAGAAATCATATTGAACTCGCAACTTTTATTGGGTACAAAAATATGTCCGAGTGGACATTGTAAACTAGACAAAGCTAAATGAATCTAACCGGATTGAAATGCAACAAAAAGAAAGGGAATCAGACTGAGTGAACCTCAGTTCGAACTTACACAAGTGAGAATATATTAAACAAAGCAATTAACACTACTACAAAAATGGAAATAGATGACGGGGAAACACCGCCGTCTTTATGCTTTGAAAAACGTCGTTTTATCGACCGCCATTTGAACGTCAAACTACGATGGTTTTTCACCATCGTCTTTAATTTTTAAAGACGACGATTTTTTTATATAAAAAAAGGTCGTTGATAGATGTAAAGACAATGGTGTTTGTAATAGAACCGTCGTTAATTATCAATAAAGACGACGGGTTTTAGAAGGAACCGTTATAATTTTTGCTAGCGCTAGCACCTTTTAAAACACAACGATTTTAGATGGAACTGTCGTGGTTTATAAAAACACAACGCTTATTAGTTTTACCGTCGTCAAATAGGCATTGCGGTTTCCATTTTGTAGTAGTGCAAGTTGGCGCTGATCATCATTTGGAATTCAAACCAACAAAGAGCGCAGGAAGGGAAAATAAACAAAAGATTTCTCAAGAGTTGTTGACTGAAAATTAAAGAGTGAAAGAAAGAAACGTTGTTGAGAAACATGATACCAGGTTGATTAAGTTGAAATCTGTTTGAGAGATTGAGCGTGTCTACTGTTTTCACCCTCGATTTTCTAATAACATAGTGACACTTGATGGCATAGTGACAACAAGACAGTAGCTTGACCTACTAGGGAATAACCTCTCATCAACCCTTGCTGAAATTAAGCAAGCAATATTGTCTTCAAAATTATGAAGATAAGCAAATTATCCAGCTGTTTGAGCGCGATTTGATATGGTCTTAGACCTTAACTCTGAAGAGCATTTAGTGGTCTATCTAACATGGGCGGTTATCTAGTGAGAACGCTTATGTGCAAACGTTATATCAGAACCAAATTCAGCCATCAAAATTATCTGAACGGCTAAAGAGAAAAAGCAAGCTTACGGTAAAAACGGGTAGGCTGCAGTTCCACTTAGCCCAAGTGTCAAGTCGCGCCTGTTTCAAAAAAACGCGCCTTTCTTCTTCCTGACAGTGGCTCCGTACTTCATCAGTCGCGCCTTTCTTGTCAATAAATTTATGAATTTATGAATCAATCCTAAACACCCAAAATACCTACCATACATAAATTTGTGTATTTCTCTCGTCGCAAAAACTCCCTGGTGTACTCTGTCTCTTTCGTTTCCTCCCTCATCTAATATTTCTCATTTGAACGTTTGAGAAGGTACGTTTCTCTCAAATTCCCTCTCTTTCATTCATATTAAAGTTTGCATGTTATATTGCATTCAGTTAATGTTTAAATCACTTAATGTTTAAATAATGTTTAGGATTTTAGGGCATTGATTTTCTGGGTAAGAGTAGTCTATCTCTGGTGTAGGATTTTAGGCTTTGATTTTCTGGGTAAGAGTAGTCTGTCTCTGTAGTAGTTGTGTTTGCAAAAATATAAATTGGCTTCAGTTGTTTTTTTTGCGTCTTTTTCTAGTTTCTAGTAATTTGTTGAAGCATAGTAACTAATTTTTAAAGTTTTTCTGCTGTTTAAATATTATTTAATTTCCAAAAGTTGGGTTGTCTTTTTATCGCAATTTTTTGTGGTAATTTGTTGAAGTGTAGATTCACAGTTGTTGGTTGTTCCTATGTTTTTTTGCATTGTGCTTGCTTGTTGTCTTTTCTTAAAATTCCAAGAACCTTCATGTGTTGGTCATTGTAATCCCGCTTTGCCCATCTAGTGGTGTGAGTGTATGGCATCATTTTAGGGATTTAATGGGTTTTGGAAAACAAAGAATAAGTACCATTAGAAGTAGAACACATAAGAGAAAATTGAATCTTAACTGTGAATAAGAGATGATTTGGGATGCAGAAGGATCAATGCATCTTGTAGTAGGTATCAATTCTGTATCTTAATGTGTTGAAAATAGTGTTGGTAGGTATCAGTTCTGTATGTGAATGTGTTGAAAATAATGTTTGTAGGTGAAAATTATGTATCTTAATGAGTTGAAAATAGTGTATCAGTTTTGCATCTTAATATGTTGAAAAATAGTGTTAGTAAGTATCCATTATGTATATGAATGTGTTGAAAATAGTGTTTGTAGGTATTAATTATGTATGTTAATGAGTTGAAAATAATGTATCAGTTTGCATCTTAATATGTTGAAAATAGTGTTAGTAGGTATTAATGTGATGAAGATGTGTAGATAATATTGTGAGTAGGTATCACTTCTATATGTTAATGGGTTCATAATTTTGTGAGCAAGTATCACTTCTGTTTCTTAAGCAAAAAGTGTTTGTTGCAGGTATAAAATGGAATCTGAGTTTGAACTTTGTTTCCCAGAGGTCTATGCTCAGGTGAATAATTTGTGTGCAGCGAATTCAGTCCTGTGTAATTTTGGGGCGCAATTTAGTGAGTCGCTTATGAAAAGATTTAGAGAGAGCTGTTTTGGGCACCTGTTGGGTCTCCATAAAATTGCATTTAGTGGTCAAATTGTGCATGCTCTGGCACTCCAAAGAGTCAGAAGACTTGGTGTTAAGGACATGCTGGGCCTTAGTTATGCAATAGGGTCCAATGTTGCTCAATTCAGTGTAAAGAATTTTTGTTTGATAAGTGGTCTGAAATGTGGAACAGAGCCTGACATAAAGTCCAGGGGGGATGCTCATAATCGATTTATGAAAGCGCATTTTACCAACAGGGCTCACATTACTTTCGATGACTTAGAAAATGCATTCCTAAAGTCTGAAAGAGGAAGCGAGGACTTGTTCAAATTGGGACTGGTGTATTTTTTGGAGATTGTGATAATGGGTAAACCCCAAAATGTGAAGCTAAACGAGGAGTACTTACACTTGGTTCATAAAATGGACGAATTCAACAATTATTCGTGGGGATCTATATTGTTTGAGTTTCTGCAAGATTCTCTATTGTTTGCTCCTGGGAAGAAAGAGAGTGATGAAGAGAATGATGGGAAGGGAAAAGGAAATAAAAAAGGAAAAAAAGGCGGTGCGGAGTTTAGTGAGAAAAGGAAAGAAAAACGTGGAAGATGAGAAGCCTAAAAGAATTAACAGACCTGGATGGAGTATAAAGGGATTGAGCTATGCTCTCCAGGTATGATGTTGTAGACAAAGAAATTTTGGTGCAATAAATTCCATTGACAAGAAAATAATTAGGGTTCGGTGGACTAAATCGTGGGCCCCGTAATTCGCCCATGTGGCGTGTGACTCATCAAAATCGGATTAGTTGTCAAAAATGACAAATGGCAACATCCGACGGAGTGCATCAAACGGTTCAAGATGAAGACAAAATTAAAGGAAATAATCTTCTGTGATTGACTTTGATTTAAATCAAATATTAATCAGGTTAATCAATTAAAGATAATCTGGTTAAATTGCCAGATTATGGGAATTGATTTAAATCAAATCAGAATCTCACAACTCTCTGCATTCTTCACCCTACTTTGGAAGAGCCACCAAGCACAACAAACACGTGCCGGTTCCTTCACCATAGAAAAATCCCAAACACCAAACAAGCTTCGTGCTACCCGTTTGATCAAGATCAAGTCTCTACGACCCTTGTATCAAACACAAATTTTCTTTAAACACTTTGGAGATCGAATCAGAGGATTCAATACAGAGATTGTAACCCTAAATTTCATTAATACAATATTATTTTGTACACGTGTTCTTGTCTCATTTGTCGCAGGAAATTCGTGTTTACAAATTTGGCACGCCTAGTGGGACAATCACTGCCTCTCATCTCTTTCTCCAGTTCCAAAATCAATCAACACACCAAAAACGATGGCTTCCAAGAAGATTCACCGTTCCCTCGACGAGAGGCAAAAGCGTGAGCGCCTCCTTCTCAAGCGGAGATTCTGCTGGGGTCGTCACTCGGAGCAAGGCCAAGGCGATACCCGCAACTCAACATGTTACTTCCATACCGACTCAAGCCAAGGCGAAAGATGTTCACCGAAGGCGCGAACCGGTTATCAATTTGGCCTCATTGGGGCAAAAGAAGAATACCTCTAGGGCGGATGAGAGAAACTCTCGGAGTGAAGGGAGGAGTTTTTCGGGTTTGAAGAATTCGAGAGAACGCTCACTCTCGCCTGTTTCAGATGCTGACTCGAGCACAGGCTCATACCATGGATCCCCGCCTGACGATGAACAGAAGAAGCTTACCTCGGCATCTGTAGGTGAGTCTTATTCTATGGCTATGCAGGTCATGGTGACGGGAGCTATGTCCATTGAAGAACAGCTGGCCCATATGAGCGAAGCGGTCACCAAACTGACTAAGATGGTCGAGGAGAAGGATACGCAGATTGCTTCTCTCATCAACAATAAGTGGGAAGTGCATCAGGATAAGGAGCCTGGTCAAGATGCACACAAGAAAGGACCACATCATGAGGCTGAATCCAGCGAGAAAGGATTGGTTCATGAAACAGAGTCGGGTGAGAAGTCGCACGGAAAAGGTGACGCTGCCTCGGTGGGTTCTTTGTCGGTCCAACAACTTCAGGACATGATCGCAAACACCATCAGGGTTCAATACGGAGCACCTTTCCGAGACACGCTCATGTACTCTAAGCCATACACCAGGAGGATAGACAACTTGCGGATGCCGACAGGATATCAACCTCCTAAATTCCAACAGTTCGATGGAAAAGGCAACCCAAAACAACATGTTGCACACTTCGTCGAAACATGCAATAACGCCGGGACAGAGGGTGACCACCTGGTGAAACAATTTGTTCGTTCCTTGAAAGGAAATGCATTTGATTGGTATATAGACTTGGAGTCCGATTCCCTTGATAGTTGGGATCAGATGGAGCGAGAATTCTTAAACAGATTCTATAGCACTCGTCGCACTGTGAGTATGATGGAACTCACAAATACCAAGCAATGGAAAGACGAACTTGTCGTCGATTACATCAACCGATGGCGCTCGTTAAGCCTGGATTGCAAAGATAGGCTTTTGGAGTTATCGGCGGTTGAGATGTGCATTCAAGGAATGCATTGGGGGTTACTTTACATTCTACAAGGAATTAAACCCCGCACGTTTGAGGAGCTAGCCACTCGTGCCCATGATATGGAGTTGAGTATAGCTAGTCACGGAGGAAAGCATGAGCCCATCATGGAGCAAAGAAAGGAGAAAGTCTTTGGACAAAAGACAGATAAGCCTGTCAAGAAGCCTACTAAGGAAGCAATGACAATAAACACCGTCCCCGTCAAAATCTCCACCCGAGACAAAAAGAAAGAAGTCAAAAGGATGGGGCCATCTCGAGAAGTGGATAGACGTCGACGCACTTTGAAGGAGTTAGAGGAAAAAACGTACCCCTTCCCTGACTCCGATGTCGCAGGTATGCTCGAGGATTTGCTTGAAAAGAAGGTGATCGAATTGCCGGAATGTAAGCGGCCTGAAGAGATGAACCGAGTCAATGACCCTAAGTTTTCCAAATACCACCGAATTGTCAGCCATCCGGTAGAGAAGTGCTTCGTGTTGAAGGAGCTAATTATGAACTTGGCTAGGCAAGGAAGGATTGAGTTGGACATTGACGAAATCGCAGATGCGAACGTTGCCACAATTGTGTTTGGATCCTTCGATCCAGTGCCGCTGCCCGCATTGTCGAAAAGATTGGAATTCCAATCAACAAGGGGCATACGCCAGGTGACTGATCCGTGTACAGAAGAAGTGGCGGGCAAACCGAACAATCAAGGTAGTGATGGCTTCGTTGGTGACTCATCTTTCAATGACAATGAAGGATGGACGCTCGTTACTCGGCGGAAACCTCTTACGAAGCGCATTCCTCAACGACAAAATACTCAATCAAAGAGGGAGCGGCGAAAAAGGAGTTCGCACAAACGCTCTAAAACCAAAACCAGAATAATGGTGAAGTGAGATTCTGGCCAAGAAAGTGGACCACTAATCCAAGGACCACGAATTCCAATTACGCTAGAAGAATACTTTCCCAAAATGTTCTTCGTAAGAGGACCAACGGAGACTGTTCATATGACAACTTGCTATCAAGTAGATGACGAAGATGTCTCGGAAGGAAGATCTGAAACTCATGAAGAGCAGAAGGTCCTAACACAGGTAGAAGATTCACCATCGCACTTCAATATTGAGGAAGTGGTGGAACTTCCTGAAGCAATACACATAGCATTGGTAAAGACGTTGATGGATCTCAATATTCATCCAAATCAAATAAGAGAGGACAAGAAATTAGAGCCTGAGTCTCAAGACCGTGCTATCTGTTGTGCGACATGTGCTTCCATCACATTCACCGATGAAGATCTTTTGTTAGGGTCCAAACCACACAACCGTCCGCTTTTCGTGTCCGGGTATGTGCGAGAACAGAAACTCAGTCGCATGCTCGTGGATGGAGGTTCAGCAGTAAACATAATGCCTAAATCCACAATGATAAAATTAGGCATCACCGTAGACGAATTGTCTCGAAGTCGTCTCATGATTCAAGGCTTTAATCAAGGAGGGCAAAGAGCCATGGGCATGATCAAAATTGAGCTCGTGATAGGTGACCTAAAGTCAAACACCCTATTTCACGTGATTGATGCTAAGACTTCCTACAATCTTCTCTTAGGAAGGCCGTGGGTACATGAAAATGGGATAGTACCTTCAACTTTACATTAATGTTTCAAGTTTTACAGAGGTGGAGTGAAGAAAATCCTAGGTGATGTCAAACCATTTACTGAAGCCGAATCCTATTTCACCGACGCCAACTTCTACATCGAAGTTATTCCCGTTGAGGTTCACTCAACTGGCCAAGCCATACCAAGAAAAGATGAGCAATCAAAGTGCCTTTTCGCTGAAGAAAATAGCTATAACAAGCCAAAAAGCACTGCCTTTGGACAAATGGGATCACCACCGATAGATTCACGGAAGGTATCTATTCCTGTTCTTCGTTATGTCTCATCATCCCGAAGGAAGGAAGGTCAATCCCCATTTGGAGAAGAAGTGAAACCAAGGAAGTTAGGGAAAAGTGACATGAAGTTCTTGAAGGAGTCTACAACCATGCCTTTACCCAAGTTGAGCAATTCAGATGTGTCAAAATCTTCAATACCAGGGTTCGTCAGACCATTACAAGATGCAACAAGACGTGAATATCTTCCGGTCAAAAGAACTAAAGAAGGTTTTGATCCTAATGCTTATAAGCTCATGTCAAAAGCAGGTTATGACTTCGGCTTGTCTTCCTCGCTGGGAGAGCTCAATCCAGATGTCACAGGAGAAAGGACACATGGCCTTAGCGAAACCCAAAAGAAGTTGAAGGAGCAGGGTTACACAATCGACTCAGCTATAACAGGCCTAGGTTTTACTCCTGTCGCACCTGTTAAGATCTCTGCTAGAAGAAAAGAAAAAAAGGCAGAAGCTCAACACATTAATGTCGAAGTGGTTGAGGAGGAAGAAGAACCAAAGGCTATTAAGAGAGCCTCAGTGTTCGACCGTTTGGCTAAGCCTACTCAGCGGACCTCAGTTTTTGACCGCATCAAAGAATCGACACCGCGACCTTCTGTGTTCAAAAGGATATCTGGACATAAAGATCAAAGAGGAATTCAATCAGCTCCGAACAGATCAGCACTAGAAAGACTCGGAGTTCCAAGCCAACCGTCTGAAGAGAAAAGCCAGCGAGAGTTGGAAAGTGGAGTTCTTGTTGATTCGACGGAAGATAATGAAATTCGGAGCCTGATCCCGTCACGTATGAAACGTCTCTCAACACTAGACGTAACTTCAGGTGACCAACTCAAAGTGAAACGACGAACAATCATACAAACTCGGAAAGCTTTGAGTCAACAAAATGAAAGTGATGATGAAGAAGTAGAGATTCTAGCTGTTCATCACGTTACGATTAAAGAGCTCGATGAAGAGGAACCTTTCGAGGATGAGGTTCATGACGCTCCTGCTGCATTAGAAGATGGGAGCGACTGTTGATGAATTAAAAGAGCTCAACTTGGGCACAAATGAAGACCCAAGACCTATCTTCGTTAGTGCACTTTTGAATCGTAGCGAAGAGGAATCATATCATCAGCTGTTGCTTGAGTATAAAGATGTCTTTGCTTGGACGTATAAAGAGATGCCAGGCCTCGATCCGAAAGTTGCGGTTCACCACCTTGCAGTCAAACCTGGAGCGCGTCCAATCAAACAAACTCAACGTCGCTTCCGTCCGGAGCTCTTAAGTCAAATCGAAGCCGAAGTTGACAAGTTGATCTCTGCTGGATTTATTAGGGAGGTGAAATACCCGACGTGGATAGCGAACAGTGTTCCGGTGAAGAAGAAAATCACGGGACAAATTCGTATTTGTGTTGACTTCCGAGACTTAAACGAGGCTTGCCCGAAGGATGACTTTCCATTGCCCATAATTGAGCTCATGGTCGATGCAACCACAGGTCATGAAGCCTTATCTTTCATGGATGGCTCATCTGGATACAATCAAATAAGAATGTCGCCAGAGGATGAAGAACTCACGGCCTTCCGCACTCCAAAAGGAATTTACTGTTACAAGGTGATGCCATTTGGCCTCAAAAATGCAGGTGCGACCTATCAATGTGCAATGCAAAAGATCTTTGGTGACATGCTTCACAAGAATGTCGAGTGCTACGTTGATGACTTGGTGATCAACTCAAAAAGAAGGGAAGATCACTTGAAAGATTTGAGAACAGTGTTTAACAAATTGCGGAAGTACCAACTCAAGATGAACCCTTTGAAGTGTGCTTTCGGCGTCAGGTCAGGTAAATTCCTTGGTTTCATCGTTAAACATCGAGGCATCGAAGTAGATCAGACTAAGATTAAAGCCATCCGAGATATGCCCGAGCCAAGAAATTTACGTGAGTTGAAAAGTTTACAAGGACGCCTCGCGTTTATTCGGCGATTCATCTCAAACTTAGTAGGGAGGTGTCAACCATTCAGTCACCTTATGAAAAAGGATGTTCCATTTGTTTGGGATGAAGCTTGTCACAATGCCTTTGAAAGCATAAAGAAGTACCTATCGAGTTCACCACTGTTAGGAGCTCCTATTCCAGGCAAACAACTCAAATTGTACATTGCGGCTCAAGAAAGGTCAATTGGAGCCCTTTTAGCACAAGAGAATGAGTCACACAAAGAGCAAGCACTCTACTATCTAAGCCGAACGCATACTGGTCCCGAACTAAACTACACGCCTATAGAAAAGACATGTCTTGCACTTGTTTTTGCTATCCAAAAGTTAAGGCACTACATGCAAGCATTCACAGTCCATCTAATTGCACGAGCTGACCCGGTGAGGTACATTATGTCAAAACCAGTCTTGACGGGGCGTTTGGCCAAGTGGGCGTTACTTCTCAATCAGTATGAAATCATCTACACTCCAGCAAAGGCGGTTAAGGGGCAAGCTGTTGCAGACTTCCTAGCCGATCATCCAATTCCAGCAGACTGGGAAATTTCAGATGACCTACCCGACGAACAAGTCTTCTTCGCTGGCGTTTCTTCTGCTTGGATGATGTTCTTTGATGGATCGGCTTGTAAAGACGGGGCGGGGGCTGGCGTAGTCTTCGTATCACCCGAGAGACACGTATTGCCCTATTCATTCTCCTTAAGTGAACTTCGCTCGAACAACGTTGCAGAATACCAAGCTTTGATCATGGGCTTAAAAATGGCCGTGGAGATGAAGATATCAAGCTTAGAAGTATATGGTGACTCCATGTTAGTGATCAACCAACTGCTAACCCACTACGAAGTTAGAAAGGATGATCTAATTCCATACCACCAATTAGCCACGCAATTACTAGAAAGATTTGACTTCGTGACGCTGGAGCATGTGCCAAGAAAAGATAACCAAATGGCAGATGCCTTAGCCAACCTTGCCGCTACATTGGCATTGACAAAAGATGAAGCAATAAATCTTCCAGTTTGCCAACGTTGGGTCATTCCATTAACGCTTGGGACATCGCAAGAAGGAGTCAACGTTATCTCGGTACTGTCTATTGACGTTGATGACTGGAGACAACCTTTAATTGATTATCTTGAGCATGGGAAACTGCCAGATGATTCAAGACATCGATTAGAGGTACGACGTCGGGCACCTCGATTCATTTATTACAGAGAAATTCTCTACCGTCGTTCATTTGAAGGCGTATTTCTAAGATGCTTGGACGAAGAAGATGCATTCAAAGCAATGGAGGAGGCTCACTCAGGAATCTGTGGAGCACATCAATCAAAGCCAAAGTTACATTTCCAAATAAAACGGATGGGCTACTATTGGCCGACTATGGTCAAGGATTGCATGGATTATGTGAAGAAATGCCAAGCATGTCAATTCCATGCCAACTTTATCCATCAACCGCCGGAGCCGCTACATCCTACAATTACTTCATGGCCATTTGATGCGTGGGGTCTTGATGTGGTGGGACCAATAGCACCTAAATCTTCCGACGGTCATTCTTACATCCTTGCAGCCACAGACTACTTCTCAAAATGGGCGGAAGCTGTGCCTCTAAAGGAAGTGAAGAAAGAAAATGTAGTGAGCTTTATCAAGGTAAACATCATTAATCGGTATGGTGTGCCACGCTACATCATCACATATAATGGCAAGCCATTCTCGAATCAGTTGATGGATAAATTGTGTGAAGACTTTGGTTTCAAACAACGCAACTCTTCAATGTACAACGCACCAGCCAACGGTCTTGCGGAAGCGTTCAACTTCAACAAAACTCTTTGCAGCCTGTTGAAGAAAGTTGTTGGAAGAACCAAGAAAGATTGGCATGAAAGGATAAATGAAGCTTTGTGGGCTTATAGGACGACATACCGGACGCCTACTCAGGCTACACCGTACTCACTCGTGTATGGCGTGGAAGCAGTCTTGCTTCTAGAAAGTCAACTTCCATCATTGAGGATGGCCATACAAGAGGGATTGACTGATGAAGAGAATGCGAAGCTACGTCTCCAAGAGTTAGAAGCACTAGACGAAAAGAGACTCGAAGCGCAACAACTCTTAGAGTGTTATCAAGCCCGGCTTTCGAATGCTTTTAACAAGAAAGTACGCCCCAGATCTTTTCAGGTGGGAGATCTCGTCCTCGCATTACGTAGACCTATCATCACAACACACAAAACCGGAAGCAAGTTTACTTCGAAATGGGATGGGCCCTACGTAGTACAAGAAGTATACACAAGTGGCGCTTACAAGATTATAGCGGAGGATGGTTTAAGAATTGGCCCTATCAACGGAAAATTCTTGAAACGATACTATGCATGAAGTGACTACCAGCTCCTGGCCCGCATAAGCCTAAACTACGTACGGCACCCCAAAAAAAAAAATGGCTCGTTGGATTGAAAACCCGAAAGGGCGGTCTGAGCAAAAAATTAGAGCGCAAGAAAGTCCGTTGAACTGAAAACCCGAAAGGGCTGTTCAAGCAAAAGTTAGGACACAAAAAAAAAATCCTTTAAACTACGTGATGACTTGATCCCTTTTCATCGAGGGTACGTAGGCAGCTTGGACAGATAATTCCAAGTTCAGTCACATCAAAATAAAAACAAAGGGTTTCCCACATCAATCCGAACCATTGAAAAAAAATAATGAAATAAGAAAATGCTTTTATTTCATCATGAAAGTAAATTAGTAAACATCAACACTTTGACAAGTTCAAAGAGAAATATAATAAAGCAAAGAAAGTTTACAACAACAGAATTTGCTATTCCCAAGACAAATCCTTGAAGCCGTTACGCAATCTCTCAAAGGAAACTCGTAATGTATCTAAAGTCTCGGCATCTGCAGCTGATAGTACAGGAGCTTCTTCAACCGCAGTCTTATCCTCTCTCAAGCGGGTGACTTCACCATGATGATAAGAAAGTTGTGCATCACTCTCTGAAAGTGATCCGTTTAGTTGACGCAATCTTAACTCCAATTGTTCTTGTTCCCTCTTCAACTCTTCCATACGCGTATTGGCAGATTGAATAGACTGAAGTATAGAAGACTGATGAACTTCTTCAGCTTGTTGTAGAGCCAAGGCAATAGAAAGTGAAGAGTCAACTGCGGCTAAACGATCGCTCTGAGCCTCGGGAGATAGCTTTTGGGAGTAAGTATAGTGTTCAGAATGATAGTCAACTGCAGTCACCATAAGCGCATCGATCATAGCTCTTAAAGATGAGACGTTCGCCCCTACATTGTCAAGAGTAGTCGTCAACTTGCCAAGCTCATCTTTGAATGAGGGAAGCCTTTCTAATGAAGCCTTCAAGATTATGCTTTTTACTTGGTTTCCTAAAACGGAGATTACTTTGCGAAGGGTTTTATCTGCAACACCTAATTTGGGCTCCCCACATGACATTTTGGAAGTGGATGCATAATTAGCCGGCTTTAATAAATGTTGTTGTGCAAGTGAACCTACATTGACCGACGAGTAATGGTTAAGCAAGCAGAATCAAAGATTTCTAAAAAACGGAGTGTGATAAATATTGGCATTGTACCTCTTAGGCTAACACCTGAATCACTTATCGGGCGCAAAGCATCATCTTCCTCTTTGATACGCAAATGATTAAATGGTACAAGCTCAGACACAGTAGGGACGTGATGCACTACTTCTCCCTAAAATATATATATATAATTAATTAATTAATATATTAGAACCGGTTGTGAAACAGTGGGCACATCACAAAAAAACCCGTCATCAAGTGGGTATGCCGCGTCCAAATCACAATAGAGAGGTCCGACACTTGTCTTCTTATGCCTAAAGTTGACTTCACTGTCTTCATTGCTACTTATATGCCCTCGCTTCAAATTGCGAATTCGTCGACTGAGGGGAATGAAATCTTCTTGAGAATCTGCTACGCTTTCTGTTTCTCCTTTATCATTAGGGACTCGAGTTGGAGGAACATCAACTGGAGGTGGGTGTTGAACTCGAGGTGCAGGAGTAGTAGAATTACCTTCAACTTCTGGATGAACTCGGAGCACTCTACCATGGGTTGAGTTTATCATGAACTAAAACTTCATTACCTTGAGACTTAAGAGATTTTGGCTGAGAAAGCGACGACGATTTGCCTACAGTTGAGATTGTCTTTGATTTCGTCAATTCAAAGCGATGCACCTTCGACCACCAAATAACATAATCAGATGTAACTTCAAACTCCCGAATATTGTCCTTAGTAGGTAGGGTTATTGTAGATGCACTGCCAATCTTCAAGCATGATTTCCAATGTGAGTACACTGATAGCACAGTCCCATTCCGGACGTCATCTTTAAGTTCTCCTGGCACATGTTGTACAGAACAAAATTGTCTACTGAATCGGTGTGGGCTGTAGGGTTGGATGACTCTGTAGTTTTCCTGTCGTAGAGAAACGAATCCCGAACGAAGGCATATCAAATACTCAAAGTCTTCTTTAGAAATATGATCTTCATCAGTCAGTTGTTTGCATTCTGAAAACACTTTTGCTAGACGACTCATTTTCACTTTACCACAAGTCCGGAACAAAATCTTCAAAAAATTTCGCCGAAAGTCTTCCTGAGAACCTTGCCATGATGGGAATGGACTTCTCGGAAGATGATGTAAAATGTGTGTCGAAGTATTCACCCAACCACCCGTACACATAATGGAAAGGTAGAACAGTTGTGTAATTTCCTGGATCATTTGCACTAGAAATATCATTCAGCCCCTTGTAAATACTGGCCAATACTGGAACTGCTAGGCTAAATGATACACCGTGCGCCATTCGACTGGCAAATTTGAAAACCCCTGGTCTGATCAAAGTTACGTCGTCTTTGGGAAATACAAATTTGCACAACCCGCAAGCAAGGAATGCAGCCAAGTAGGATCTATCCATGTCTTCATCAGCTATACCCAAATCTTCAAAAACCCCTTCCTCTTCCTCAGTGCGTTTCAGTGCCGCCGCAATGATACCAGAAGGATCAGAGTTTTCCTTTGGCTTTTGTGACTTGTTCCGTACAGTTTTCCTTGAAGACTTTTTATACCTGAATGGCCCTCGATACCAATACTTTATCCAAGCAGTCATTTTCACTCTAGATTTTCCTTTGGAGTCCCGTAAAATTTTGTGGTACGCTAAGAACAAGTAGCGACAAATATGTGGGATATAAGACACGCCTTTATGGTCCTTCCTGTTGAGACTCTCAGTGGTTGGAATAACTTCATCATAAAAACGACCTGTAATAGGGAGACCGCCGGTTTCATGAAGATCCCAAAGGGAAATAGACATTTCTCCTTGCGATGTATGAAGAGTATTTGTCGCAGGACACCAGTACTCGCAAAAGGCTCAAATTACTGGAGCGTGTCGATCATAGCTAAATAATGAGGCAAACACTGCATTATATAGACCAACGCTCTTAAGAACTTGGGTATTTCTACTTAGCACATCTTCAAGCCATTCCCAGTAATACTCGGTAAATGTAGATTCACCAGCCGTCGGAAGAGCAGAACCCCAATTCACTGCCCCATTATGGATTCGATCGCTAAGAAGTTCGAACGCCCCTAATGAATCAGTCTCTGTATGATGCGAGGACTTTAACTGTAAAACAGTGGAGTGAAGGTCCCTATCTGTGGACTTGGATTTTTTGAAGCTGCTAAGTTGACAAAACACCTCTTGAGACCAAGACGGAATATGAAGATAATTGTCCACCTCAGATACCTCCGAAGCTAGGAGAGGCGCACCTACAAGCAATGTGGTACCTTCGTCCCGGCTATCACTTTCATCCTCAAGAATAGTAACGGTGCCTTTCTTAAAACACTTAAAGAAGGCCATCTGTATAAGATGAGAGACATGAAACAATATTCAATATCAGGCTGGTGACTTCATACTTATAAAAAAAAATAATAAAATTAAAAAAAAAAAAAGAGCTTACTTGTACAAGTTTGAAGAGCCGGGTAAAGGTGGAATGTCTCGAGAAACAATCTTCACTTGTCTTCCCCTACGTAAAGCCTAAGCGCTTGAGCGGGTTATCACCAAGTCGGAGAGATGGATCAAACCCAAGCGGTATAGGACGTCTACGTTCTTCACTCGTCCTCCACTTACGTAAAGCCTAAGCGCATGAGCGGGTTATCACCAAGTCGGAGAGATGGATCAAACCCA
Source organism: Prunus persica (assembly GCF_000346465.2). NCBI lineage: Eukaryota > Viridiplantae > Streptophyta > Magnoliopsida > Rosales > Rosaceae > Prunus > Prunus persica. The sequence goes on from NC_034014.1 coordinate 13,889,937, forward strand.
AGCGGTATAGGACGTCTACTTTCTTCACTCGTCCTCCACTTACGTAAAGCCTAAGCGCTTGAGCGGGTTATCACCAAGTCGGAGAGATGGATCAAACCCAAGCGGTATAGGACGTCCACGTTCTTCACTTTCTTTCAAAGTACCTATTATATATAAAAAAAAAAAATTAAGGGTTTAGGTGCAGCAGCCGAAAAAAATAAAATAAAATAAAATTTGGAAGAGTAATAGATGTGCAGTAGCCGGAAAAAAAAAAGGAAAAAAAAATTGGAAGAGTAATAGATGTGCAGCAGCCGAAAAAAAAAAAAAAAAAAAAAACCAGCGAATCTGCCAACCCTTCCATCCCAAATCTTGCTTCCACCACCAAAAAACAAAAAAACAAAAAAGAAGGAACTGACACAAGAACATGATGAAACAAAGAATGGGTTCAAGTCTACCAACAAGCAACTCTCACCACTTTCGTTGCTGAGAATTCGGATGATGCAAACTTCAAAGTCGTAGACCTTCCTGCCAACAAGAGGAGTTTTTTTTGCTGTTCTATTTGGTTTGGTTGATCTCAATATTCATGAACATAGTATTTAAAGAAACCAAAGACCATCAAAGCTCCTAGTGGTGCTAGGGTTTCTTATTCCTAGTTTAGGAAAGTATGGGATTTTGTATCTTGCTTCCCAAGATCTTACCAATATTAGATATTATTAAGCTTAATAATATCACCAAAAAAAAAAAAAAAAAAGGAACACTTCAAGCTGCACCTCCTACATGTGAAAAGGCACATGTCTACAATGCATCATGAAGTGGGGGCAATTTGTAGACAAAGAAATTTTGGTGCAATAAATTCCATTGATAAGAAAATAATTAGGGTTCGGTGGACTAAATCATGGGCCCCGTAATTCGCCCATGTGGCGTGTGACTCATCAAAATCGGATTAGTTGTCAAAAATGACAAATGGCGACATCCGATGGAGTGCATCAAACGGTTCAAGATGAAGACAAAATTAAAGGAAAGAATCTTCTGTGATTTACTTTGATTTAAATCAAATATTAATCAGGTTAATCAATTAAAGATAATTTGGTTAAATTGCCAGATTATGGGAATTGATTTAAATCAAATCAGAATCCCACAAATCAAGGTTTTAAATAGGGAAAGTTATTTAGGTCAAGCAGCCGACAAAAGCCTATAAATAGGAGGCTTCAAGACGAAAGAAGGGGTCAGAAAAAACCTAGCACTCAGAAGAAACAGAAAACTCTCTGCATTCTTCACCCTACTTTGGAAGAGCCACCAAGCACAACAAACACGTGCCGGTTCCTTCACCATAGAAAAATCTCAAACACCAAACAAGCTTCGTGCTACCCGTTTGATCAAGATCAAGTCTCTACGACCCTTGTATCAAACACAAATTTTCTTTAAACACTTTGGAGATCGATTCAGAGGATTCAATATAGAGATTGTAACCCTAAATTTCATTAATACAATATTATTTTGTACACGTGTTCTTGTCTCATTTGTCGCAGGAAATTCGTGTTTACAGATGTAATTCAAAATTAGTGTTTGTAAATTTTAGTTCGTAATTAAGTACTGACTTTGATAATCTATTTGTTGTAGATTTGGGTATATGAATTAATTGCTAAATTGGGAATTCCCCCTCTTAGATATTGTAAGCGGATCGAGGAACCTGCATTAGTCCCTCGCATTTGCCGGTGGGAATCCACGGATAAAGTGCCTGAGTTTAGAAAGCTGAATGCTTATATATTTCAAAGCAAATAGGTGTGTAGTTAATAATTTATGTCAATATATGTTCGTTTCATGAGGAAAGTTGTTTAGTATTGTATATGACTTGTTAACTCTATGTGTTTAATAGCCTGTTATACTGCGCCTCTTACGACCAAGTCAATTGGAGATGAGCCAACCGTATTGGAGTTGGGGATAAGATGTTCCTGAATGTAATGCACCTAGTGTAGCTCTGTGGGTATGTAAGGACCTTGATGAGTTAAACTCTGTTGTGCAGCAGTTGAGGAATGAGGTTGCAATATTGCACCGTGAGAAGGGTCACCTAAAGGAGAGAGTTTTACTTTTGGAAAAGTGTACCAGTCATGCAGATGCGAGGAAGACTGGGGATGCTGGAGAGGAGAGTCAGAAGACTGAGGATGGTGGAGTAGCCGAATCGAGAGATCAATGTGTACAAAATGCTAAAGAAGAGGTGCAATATACACCTCCGGATATAAATTGGGATAATCTGGGTGTGGTGTGTGTCACCCTTGTTAAATTTCTTACGAATCCTCCTCGAAAGATTGACATGTCCACTGCTGAGGGTGAATGGGACGAAGATGTTATAGTTGGGGTCCGGCAAAAGAGGGGTCGGGGAAAGAGTGAGATTCTTGGCTTTGCGATGAATAGGCGAAGGGCAGTAGTGAGGGAAACTCCATGGACAGGTCGGGAGATTCCCAATATTTCGGAGGACACAATTGCTGACCCCCTAAGGCCTGTTCCTCGTGATTCCCTTTTGGAGGTGGCGAAATTCTGCTGGGAATGAGGACAAGAAGAAAAGTAAGTTCCCATTGCCCGTCCTTAGTGAAATGTAAATGGTTTATTATGATTAGTTATTGAGTGAATGGTGAAACGGAATTGATAATAATAATGAGTCACAATTATAGTTCACATGTGCGGTTATGTGGAGAAGACGGTATGGAAGGTTCACATAACTTCTTTGTTCAATTGCTGAGCAAGGATGGTTGGTTGGATGACTAGGTAAACATTGATTGATTTGGGATTTTGTCGAAATGCCCATGCTATGTAGTGATTTGTTGATTTAATAATGGAAACAACCCTTTAATGTAGAACATAGACATGGCCTTGCTTTTGCTACTGAGTGGCACAAGAGCTCTGGCAACTGGGTAGGTTCTGACTAGACGATACTGGACACTACTTTTCAGGTCTATATTATTTCATAAGCTTTGTTTATTTTCAAATTTGGTACCGTTATTATGCATAACTCGTGTGCCACTATGCAGAAATGTGCTGCCTTGGATTACAAGCAAATGAAGGCGTATGTGGGAAAGGAGGACATGCAGCACAACAAAGGTCTACTGGGAATGGTCAAGGGTGAAAGGCCTAAGTTGGCTAAATCATGGTCGTCTGTGAATCGCATTTGTTTGCCCTTCAACATACAAAGGCAGAAGCACTGGATCTTACTTGTTGTGGATTTAAAAGAGTGTGAGATAAGTGCATATGATTCAAAGTATATATGTGCAGAACTCAAGCCATCCAACGGGCCGTGCAACCGGTGGCGATAATGCTGCCCCGGTTGTTAAAGGAATCTGGATATATTGGTGACGGTCTACTTCTGAAAAGTGAGTGGCCAGTTATTTGCATCATGGATGCACCTCAACAAGTAGGCGGGTGAGTAATATTCCACCTAACCACATTGTCTTATGAAATGAATTTGTTGTACAATGAATCACAGCTTCTTCGCTATGTTTCAGGGGCGACTGTGGGAAGTACATCCTCAAATACTACGAGTTTCTAACCTCGAATATAGACCTGGCCAAGGTTTCCCATGACGCCATGCCCTTCCATCATTTGAAGCTCGCTGTACAATTGTTGCAAGGATATTGGTAGCTGTGATTCATTAAAGATACTATAACTTGCAAAGTTTTTAACTGGGTGGGTGTAGTGTAGTATACGAACTTGCAAAGTTAATTTAACTGGGTGGGCAATTTTGTTGGTAACAGACCTTATATTCACGAGTTACAAAACAAACCTTTCTATAATATGAGGGAAGCTTCAAGAGCTTTCTTCACATACCTGAGCGCATCTTTCCCCTTTCTATTTTAGTAAGGTTTTGAAAAGGTAGTTTTCTTGTTTGTTAAGGAACAAAGTCTTCTTTATGATCCAACTCCCCCTTTTCACTTAAAATTAAAGAATTAGTTTTTGTATTCTGTTCAAATACAAGCTGTATGAAACTCTCAACACATATTGTTGATAGTATGCTGAACCCGAACCCTAAATGGTGCATGATTCTTTTCAAATGTCGAATAAATAGTAATGTATCTTGTTTAGGGCAAACACGATTGTGAAGTTAAGATGCAAGCATATGAAATGTTGTAGTTTGTCATTGACTAATTATACTGAATGCTTAATTATATTTTGTACATTTCCAAGCACGTCTTATATGTAGCTGTCCGGATTACAAAATTACAAAACATATACTTAAAAACCCAAAATATTTCTTACTTTTTCATCAATTTAACAACCAAATTCAGAAATGATATAACTAACAACAGTAGTAGGATTTTATTAATGCTCTTCAGTATACAGATTACTTCAGCATATGCATTAAGTTCCTCCACATCCACCTTTTTTTGAATGTCAGATTCAGTTGGGGTGTTGGCCGCTGTCACCCATTCATAGCCACTACACCTTGTAGCTCCCTATAATAATAAAAAAAACAAAACTACATTTTTCAGTATGGGATTACAATGTCAGACCATAATCTTTTCTCTAGACAGTTTCAGTTTGGAATTACTGTTTATTATATATAGCTTATTCGGTTTTACGTATGAGGTTTGGGAAGATTATACTTACATATGTTGTGAAGCACTTCCAATACGGTCTGCCTAGATTCCTTTCGGATTTGGAAATTAGCTTCACCATCTCAGCATTGCAGTGCCGACACCTTTTTGCTTCAGTGTTTGTTGAAGAAATCGACATCGCTTTGCCCAGAGTGAAAATGAAGAAAACAGAAGAACTATACCCTTCAAAATATTTGGTCAAAACTCTCAAATTATTTTCCTTCAATTCTGAAAAGGAATTGGATTTTATTATTTGGTCGAAACATATATGGAGTTTGAAGTTTGAATTCGCCTCTTTTGGTCCTGACAATCCGTGAGCGGGAAATTCCAAAGTTGAATATATATATATATATATATTTAACCCTAATGCATGAGCGGGAAAATTAAAAAGCATTGTTGTGGGGAATTTTTAATAATTTTTTTACCCTAAACAGTAGCCTTAAAGGCGTTTATCAAATGAAAACATAAGTAAGACAAAAATTAAAAGGAAAAGGGGCGTGTGATGGCATGGGAATGCGCCACATGTCGCTGAGGTCTACAGCTCCGCCACTTGGCATTTCGTGTGTATTTTATTCCTTTTTTTACTTCAGAAAATCTTTAAAAATATAGGAAATTCAGAAAAAATGGGGGAAAATTCCTAATTATGTATCAGGATGAATACTTCGTACTAAAAGTACAATAACGGATTTAGGTGTGAGGGAAAAATAAAATTAGGGAACAAACCCTAGTGTTGGATGATGCAAATGAAAACACTAGCACACTTTTCAAACCCTAGACTCTTATTTGTTCGATCACATTAATTCCGTATGGATATTTATATGACGCGGCCTTTTTCCGGATATGTCATGGAAGGAAATGTCGTCACGAGTCCGAAGGATTTTCTCTGAAATTTTTCCCCCTTCAATTCGATTTTTAAATGAATATTGAATTGGAAATGAATAAAAAATTTGAAAAGGGGCGTGTGGCGGCATGGGAATGCGCCGCGTGTCGCTGAGGTCTGCAGCTCCCCACTCCAACTCCGCCACTTGGTATTTCGTGTGTATTTTATTCCCTTTTTTTTTCTTCAGAAAATCTTAAAAAATACAGGAAAATGCAGAAAAAATGGGGGAAAATTCCTAAGTATGTATCGAGATGAATACTTCATACTGAAAGTACAATAACGGATTTAGGTTGGAGGGAAAAATAAAATTAGGGAACAAACCCTAGTGTTGGATGATGCAAATGGAAACACTTGTACACTTTTCAAACCCTAGACTCTTATTTGTTCGATCACATTAATTCCGTATGGATATTTATATGACGCGGCCTTTTTCCGGATATGTCATGGAAGGAAATGTCGTCACGAGTTCGGAGGGTTTTTTTTGAAAATTTTCCCCCTTCAATTCGATTTTTAAATGAATATTTAATTGGAAATGAATAAAAAATTTGAAAAGGAGCGTGTGGCGGCATGGGAATGTGCCGCGTGTCGCTGAGGTCTACAGCTCCCCACTCCAACTCCGCCATTTGGCATTTCATGTGTATTTTATTCCTTTTTTTTTTCTTCAGAAAATCTTAAAAAATACAGGAAAATTCAGAAAAAATGGGGGAAAATTCCTAAGTATGTATCGGGATGAATACTTCGTCAGGAGTTTTGACTTATACTTCTCAAGGAGTTTTTGGTTAAATACGCTATTTAAATCATTTTGTTAGTCAAAAGGGATTTCCGGATTATTGGATTGAAATTTTGTGTTTTTGTTGTTGTTGCAACAATCGTAAACATTACATGACAAATTCCGAATGTGAAGGGGAAATTTCGTACAAGGTCCTATTCAATATGGGAAAAACGCGACACTTATTTCCCCCCTTAAATTTGATATTTAAATCATTATGTTAGTGAAAATAGATTTTCGGATTTCTTTATTAAACTATTTTTTATCTGTCAAATATAGTTTCAAATGAGGACAAATCAGGAAATGTGGGGAAATTGAAAACGTAATTAAAGGATCACCAGAGTATCTTAGAAGACTAAGGATGGCTCAGACTCGGTCTGACTGAAAGGATAATCCCTCATGCTTTGACAACATGCAACCTCCTTGGCATTTGGGTGTCTGTCATCTTCAACGAATGACTACTTCGGGAATGGAAACCAGCAATTCCCGATTTCAGAACACATAGTCAAACCATAGGACCCAAAACCATCCAAAACAGATTCACGCAAGCTACAAAGGTCTATGGAACACAAACGTCTACAACCTGTACTTAAATTGGATCTTAAAAGTGCACCGATTAGAAAAACAGACCTTCAAACCATAAACAGTACTTAAAACCACAAACGTCTACAACATTACCATAAACAGGCCTTGAATTAAAAACATTAAACATAAGGTAAACTTCCTTTGTAAATAAAAACAAAAAAAAAAACCAAAACACACTTTAATACCCATATCATACCATGGATATTTAATTTATTAAATCCACGAGGTCTGCCTACGTTGTTCGAGCTGGAAGCAGTACAACTCCCTCTTTCATTTGCAGTTCCAGGTAGCTACCGTGTAACAGTATTCGGCCCTCATGTCCCATAAGAAATATCACTCTGGATTACCCTCACAGTTAACGCAATTAAGAAAAAAATTTCTGTCAGCAGTAAACTTTGCAAGAGTTGGAGGAGTCACCAAGCCCAAAATTGTATACCTTATCAGTCGATTCATAATTGATTCCCTGCATGCTTGCATCTCAATTTTCTTCATTTTGCTTAGATGGCACAACAATTCCATCGCATCCTCTTCGCCCTTCGTAGGGTTCCCTAGCCCTAGCTTGCCAACAATGTAGGAGGATTCCATATGCCCTGCCTTAGCCACCACCCGGAAGTTGTTGACAGCCTCGTCATCTTTGAATATGAAGAATTGAGTTAAAGCTTCTTTGTAAATGATTTCTGGATTGTTATGTTCCTTGCACTTTTGCAAGAACTCAACAAGTTTCTCTTGATAAAACTCGTACCATTCAGGATGCCACTAGTACTTCTCTACAGACATGGTTCGCCAAACCTCAGGATCGTTCAGCATTTCTTCAAATAACTTGCATGTCCCCGCCATGCTGTACAGATATTCAGAGGAGTGCTTTGCAACCAAAAGCAGCACCTTAAACCATGCCAAGGATGTCCATCTGGGTTGTTGGAGAAGAGGGAGTGCAAACGGTATGTGGAGGAATAATGAACGGTGTGTCTGGACAAATCAAGAAGAAAGATATATATTGGAACGAACTGTAGTCACCTAATCTATGGACGAAGACAACATTGGGTTTAGATCATATATTATTGGCTTTATTTCCCAACCGGTGTGACTGAAAGGACAATTCACACACCTCGATGATCCAGGTTTTGGAGGCAAATTGGTCTTCTCGCAACTCCATGCCTAGGTACAGCTCGTGGGTGTTCGCATTTATGGTACTACTTATCAACGTCAGCAGTCAAAAAATTAAATATGCTTTTCATGATAATGATTATGCAAATATCACATCACTACTTATGGAGGTAAAATTCGTTGCATTTTAACATGACCATGCAAATAATTTAACAGCCAAGTATAAAACTAAATATCAACGCACCCTTAACAGTACAGAAAATGAAAACAATGTTTATGACATCACCAGTTATGAAGGTAATTTGAATTTAACATGAGCAAGTAAACAATTTCATCTTCTGAAATATGATATTAACAGTAAAGAAAATGAAAACAGTGTTTATGACATCACCAGTTATAAAGGTAATTTGAATTTAACATGACCAAGTAAACAATTTCATCTTCTGAAATATGATACTAAATATGAACTCATATCACCAGTAAAGAAACAAAAAAATGTGCTTGTGGTACTTATAATGCAAATATCACATCACAAGTTGTGAAGGTAACTTACATTTAAAAATGACCAAGTCAACAGTTTCATCTTCGCAAATATGATACTAAATACGAACGCTAAAGAAAACTAAAATATTGTATATGATACAAATAATGCAAATAATACAAATATGACATCACCAGTTCTCAAAGTAACTAAAGTTGCAGCTCCCCACTCGAAGTCAAAATTGGCATTTTGGCGGGTAAAATGAAAATGGGGACTGCTCTATAAATACCAATGTAAGAGAGTATTTTACCTCCCATTGCACCTTCACTTGTTCCAAACAAGCCTAAACTCAGAATGGATTCCCTTACAAACTTCCCCCCATACTTATAGCAACTCCAGCAAAAAATGCAGAACCTTTGTCACAAAAGAATAATAAAGCTAAAGATGTTGCTGATGGAGTTGCGAAATCCATAAACTTTTCATCTGAGGACCATGATGATGCAGCTCAGATCGGCAAGATGCGGTATGATGCGTTGATCATGGAAATCAAACGCCATAAGATACGTCTAAGATGGTATCAAGAAACATTAGGGAAGGAGAAAAAGAAAGCGAAATTCCACCTTCGATCAGTCCAAATAATAAAAGTGAGGGTTAGGCTTGCAAAAGGAAAAGGTTTTTGAAGGTTCAGTACTTCGAATGAGTCTGTGCAAATGAGGGAAGCAGAACCAAGCAAAGGGTTTGACTTGTTCTGCGAGTTTGCAAGATGTGTTGTCCCAAGCTACAACTAGGACCGGAAAGCCATGGAGTAAACCGTCACTAAAGAAAGTTCATTTTGGGGTTTTCAGTATTTTGTTCGGGTTTTGAGTACTTTTTTGGCATTTTGTGTGGGCTCCTGAAGGTGTAAAAACTCTGGTTTGAAGTGTTCATACTTCATAGGTAGTGTATCCAACTGTAAGATGTGAAGGACAACTGTAAATAAATGGGGAAACTATTTTGGGTTTAATAAACGTCTACATACATTGTTGTGCTTTTATGAAGTTTGTTTATATTATTTTCTGATCACATATTTCTTTGTGTTATTTTAGAACGCCTAAAAGGCATGGAATAGAAACAACAGAGGTGGATTTATTGATAATCCAGGTATTTATGTCGCATAGTAATCAAGTGAATGGAGGGTTGGCTTTATCTCGTTCGTTTAGGGATGGCAATGGGTTGAATCGGGGGTGGGTATGCCATTTCCATGGCCCGCCCCATTAGGGAAAAAAAAAAACCAATTATATAACTACTATGTTGAAAAGAAAAAAGAGTAGTAAGACAACATAATGAATATATAGAATACATACTTAGAAGACAATATAACAATGTTTATATATATGTTGGAAGTTAACTAAATAAATAAGTAGTGTGGCTTAAGATTTGTATACAATATAATCCATTAATATAAAATATAAAACTTAGTCGATACTCTGTATGTTCATAGCATATTTATATATGATGTAAATGCTCTTGTGTGTTTCCATTTTGGGTCATTTGAATAAAATAATGCAGTATGTAGAAAAATATATTAGTAAATACAGTGCTGAATAAATTTATTTGGAAGTCTATTTTTGTTTCCCCTTTTTTTAAGTAATTGGGTGAGTTTTGAGGTTTGAGCATTTATTTGATCACTTATATGGTAGCTAATTATGTTTGTAACTTGGCATTTTAGAGGTTTGCTTATTGGTTTCAAATATATAATTTTAGCAATGAAATAACAAGAACCATATTGTGTCTGTCAATTGAAAGGAGAAAATATAGAAATATTTTTCCGAACAATTATATATGAAGCAAATGAACTGATACTTATGTTCTTATAAATTAGATAATGAACACTAAGGAAGTATACTTCTAATTTTTGCAAAATATAATCTTACGATTCAAAGGAAAGCAAGTTATCACCATATTCCAAAGATGGAGTGTTCACTCTGTATTGTCACATCATATGAAATTAATTACGAAATTGAGTTTTCATAGTCACTTTGGATGATTTATAGCTTCCCCTAGTTTTGTAATGGCACAAGGAGCTAGAAGCAATTTTCTAGGCATTTTTTCGATTTTTCTCCTATTTATTACCATTTTTAAAGTCATTTTGCAATAAAAAATTTTAAACATAAAGAAATAACACACATGGCGACAGCTGACCGCATCCCCCTTCAGTAGGTGCACACGTGTACGCCAGTGACCATTGCCACATCCTTCATTTCCATGTGAATTTAAATGAATGTTGCTATTTTCTTACAAAATTCATAACTAAATATACAAAAATCTTGATTTTTTTTTTTTGCAAATTGCTACGAACTCATTCAAACTTGATAAATCAAAATTCAAGTGTGTGCTAACATTTTACTAATCATGTGAGGCTCCTGTGATTAACTAAATCAAATACTCTGATTACTTTAAAAAAAAAAATTAAAGTGATGGGACAAAAGGAGAAAAAACAAAATGGAAACTCATGCCTTACATTTCTCTTTTCTTCTTTCAAGTCGTCTTTTTTTGCGTACAAACCTTCACCCGAATCCCCCAATCTGACGATTTTTTTAACATGTCCGCCAGTTCAAGCGTCATAGCGAATCAGGGGGACTCCGATGGGTCATGGGAATATGCCCCCGATTATCCAAGGTCCCCTCCACCAACGCTGCCTCTTCCAACCTCCTCCGCAAGAGAGGGGGACTCCGATGATCCCACTGTGGAAATAAATTATATGAAGAACAAACTGGAACACAACTCTTCCTTGGTCTATTATTGGACTCAAAAGTCTGTCAGAGCTTAGCAGAAGTTGGCTTATTTGACTCGGCAAGTTAACAAAGCCCGTTACAGAAAAGAGAAGCAAAGAATTCGTGCCCAAAGAAGAAAGCAAACAGCAGAGGATTTGCATATGACAGAGGAGGATGCTACGTACAGATCTTTGAGCATCCACAAAAGAGGCGACAACCAAGGCCAGACAATGTCTATGGCTTTCAAAGAAGGTTTTGAGAAATTCCAATGGTTTGCTGTAGATGTCTACAAAGATATTGACTGGGACACCATAACCCCGTATGTTGCACAGGAAATCATCTCCAGCGGTGCACACCTAACAGAGCAAGGCCACCAACCAGCAAAAGACAACGATAATGACTGGTGATAGCCATATCAATCCGTAGGCAATCCCTCAGTAGTTGTTTATTTTTGTTCATGCCCGATCTGGGTTAGTGTTTAAATGTTAATACCCGATCTGGGTTACTGTTTTAATGTTAATGCCCGATCTTGCTTACACATAGCTTATTTCATTTTACACTGCTATCAAAGCTAGAGTTCAATCACAGTTCGATCACTAACTTCCGGATTAGAAGCGTTCATTGCGTAATAGTGCTCATAATTTTTTATTTAATTCATTGTCGGTGGGGAGACAATTTTTTTCAAGATTCTCTGACACAGATATTCGTTGGTTGAGATTTTACAAAGACATAGTGATTGTTTCAAGATTCTCTTACTGACACATAGTCATGGTTTCAAGATTCCCTTGGATATTTTCATATTCATTGCAACCATTGCAAATTTGTGCATAAAACCCCTTGCATGATTCCCCCAAACTCATTCTCCTTCAAACAAGGGCTTCAAATTCTGAAAATCCCAAAGCCCAAGAGGACATCCGGGACATCCACCTTTAACCAAAGATGGATCTGAAACTTCGAGTTACGCCTAATTATTGAAAGCATGGTGCCGTTGATGACCAAAAAAGATGTAAATAGGTATCAATAAATATTAAAAATCCGGGACCATAAATGAAATCAAACTCTTCCAGATAGTTATGTGTTTAATAAACCATCGTTCACTATCAATGGACATGAGGCATTTACCTAAGATTCACTAACGCTTCCAAATACTTTAAAAAAGATGTAAATAAGTATCAATAAGTGTTCAAACTCCAGGACCATAAATGAAATCAAACTCTTGCATAAATGACTCTGTCATAGTAGGTTCACTGTCCTACGTGCTCTGAGTGGGCTGCAAATTCTCACCAACTGGACCACCAAGTTCTGTGTCGGAAGATGAAGAGCTGCCACATTGGAAAAAAATAATAATAATAAACATCAACAACATGAAATTCAAAGCACAATATAACATATATTCACTTACGCGCTCGCAAGTTTTGGACAACTCCGTCTATCATGATCAGTCTTCCTACATTCAGTGCACCGACGTTTATGTCGTTGCGCTGCCTTTTCTTTTTCTCCTTTAACTCTTTTCGCACACCCTTTTACTTTCACTCGATGTGGATCTTTGATTCTGAGTTGAGGATAACTAGTTCCGACATCTCCATTGGGTTCTTCGACATGAGCTCTTGATGACACCAACCTTGTAAGCTTCCCACGAATGTCGTCAAAAGATTTTTCTACCAACTCAAAACCTTCATCACACAACAAAGCTGAATCAATCAAATCACTTGCAACTTTGCAAACTTTCGATCTCTTGACCAAAAGCAAACCATCAACGCAATCGTTAACTTCTTTGTGATTCTAATCATATATTACACCGCTTTTTGCACTTTGAAGCCATCGTTTCAATATGTACTTGTCTGGCAAGTGCTCAACCTGCTTCATTCTTAAGAATGCTAGGATGTGTTGGCACGGAATACCCCAAAATTCAAATCCTTTGCAGCTACAATAAGCTTTATCGGCATCTTTATCATGCACAAGCTCCTTCATCCATGTCACCCCCGGATTTACCCGCTCACTTACTTTGTATCTGCAGTGCGTCTCATCTTACTCTACAAGTTCGAACAAGCATAAAATACTTTTGAAGTCTTCCCTCTCAAACATTTCCAGAATTTCCCGAGTGTAAATGAGTCCCATTTGATATTGCATTGGTGTTTGAAATGGCAGTGGAGGTTTTTCATTGTTATTAACATGATCAGCCATTAACTCCTTGTGTCTCTGTGAAGCAAGAGCTCTCTCAAAACGTACAATGAAT